>NW_026732542.1:0-128075 GCF_028476545.2 Physella acuta | reverse complement strand
CGAGACATCTTAACGAGAACAGGTGAGCTGGTAGGGGGTGGAGGGGGGGGGGTTAACCCACATGACTAGACACACAACGACTACCTGGCATGCCACCAAAATACTAAAAAAAAATTAAAGGGAATTTTTGTTTCTCCATCCTACGTCATATCCTGTATACACACTTCGTCAGAGATGATTGTTTTTTTTATTTAAGGGAAAGGAAAGCAGTAAACGTAATATTTACAAAGGTTTAAAAATATGGTTTTCACACAAATATTTAAGTACCTAATGTTTTTTATACAGGCTTCAAAACATGATGTTTACACACATATTTAAAATATGATGTTACACACAAAATATTTTGATGTTTACGCACATATTTACAAACCTTTAAGTTTACACACATGACATGAGATGCTACAAATATTTTAAAATTTGGATGTTTACACACATTTTAAAACTTGATGTTACACACACATATTTTAAAATTTTGATGTTTACATACATATTTAAAAGCCTGATGTTAAGGAACAGACTCACAAACTTTTGGTCTATTATCCAAGATTACAATAAAAATTGATGTTTACAGCTCTATTTTCCAAGAAAACTGATGCACAAACAATGATCAAAGGTAACCAGTTTACTTGATTGTAATGACACTCTAATTAGCCTAAACAAAATTGTTTTTATGATCCTTAAATCTCGTTTACGCCTCGACGTAGAAAACCCCTCCGTTTGATTTCCCCCCCCCCCCCACCCCCATTAAATGTTTTTTTTTTATTATACAACTAAGTCAATAGAAAAATCGTGTAAAAAATTTGATGCAAATGTTTAACACTGCATCTACCCCTATCCTCTATTACAAAATTAATAGCTACGTTAACCTTAAAACTATGATATAGGTTGTAAGTTTGGGTTGGGGGGGGGGGGGGGGGAGGGGGAGGGTACAGGGATTATCAGGGCCAGGCGCGCCCTGTCTCACCCCCTTTCTCAGTGGTAGGGATAAAACGTGGGAAAAACGTGATTACAGCACGTGTTTATGTGGATGTGTATTTGGGGTGTGCGTGTATATGTACATGTGGATAGATGTGTGTATGTGTGTACGTTATATATATATATATATAATATTATATATATTATAATATATATATATATATATATATATATACTATATATATATATATATATATATATATTATATATATATATATACGTATGTGTGTGTGTGTGTGTGTGCATACGTTTATGCATGTAAGTGTGGTTTTGTGTGTGTACATGTACAGTTCTGTAAGTCCGTGTACATTTTCCTGTGTAACTTTGCGTTTGTGTACATGTTTGTCTTTGTAGTACGAGTATAAACGTGTGCGTATATATATATATATGAATTATAGCGGCGAGTGTTATACACGTGTACGAATGCATGTACGTGGGCGCGCACGTCTAATTACAAATAGCTCCCCGTCTACGGCGCCCCCCCCCTCCGATCGAAATAGAATATATATAGAAGATATATACTTTTACCAATGTCCTCCCCCCATCCGGGAAATTTTAGTCCGCCCTCCCCCTCCCCTCCTACCTTCTGAAAATATAAAATTTACAGCCCCCGGAGAAAAAAAAAGTCTGGAAGAAACACTGGACAACACCACAGCCAAACTACACCCCGTACCCGTTCACCGTGTCTACCACACGATACCCTCATACACTCTCCACATACTCGTGTACCAGGTGCCTGCTTTTTTTGTGTTGTTTGTTTAATCAACAACTGATGCCATTCTCTACGTCATCCAACTATTTATACATTTCACGTGTGTCTAGATACAGACTACTCACACAACAAGTATGTGATAGCAAAGAATGTAGACATCTTTAATGATAGTATCCATATTTTATCAATTACGACGTCATACAGGATAAACAGCTGCCATCTCTCTCTCTCCCTCTCTCTTTATATATATATATATATATATATATATATATATATATATATATATATATATATATATATATATATATATATATATATATATATATATATATATATATATATATATATATATATATATAGGCCTACCTACAATACTCATACAAATACACCCTATACATATAGATATGGTAGACAACATAGTGTTCGCCTTCTGCCCCCCCCCCCCCCGACATGTGCAGCCACATCTTTAAGGCATCAATATTTTAAAACAAGACTACGCCCACGTCAACCACGGGATAGCACACATCCGCTGTACCTGTCATGCGCTCTGGTACACTTCTCAGCCAATCAAGTTTATGCATTCACGGGCATATTTTAGTTAGTCTCTGTCGCTATCCATCTTTATCTTTCCCTCTCCCTCTCTCTCTACCCACACTTTGATCTTACACCTCCGCCACTAAGGAAGGTGTTTTCCTACCTGTGCCACCTGAGATTTACCTTCAACATTTACCTGGGTAGAAGAAAGCGACGGGGTTTCTCCTCTCCACTTGATATCAAACAGAAAAGTGCAATGGCAAAATTCCTTGTTATAGACATTCAGCGGCCTTGTAAAACTTGGATTTTGGAGGTGGGACATATCGATAATATGTTATAGTAGGCCTATATGTTTTACGTAACGAAAGAATGGCATATTATTTCCTTTGCTTATCGATACAATGGCATAATTTCTTTTTTTCTTAAACTAAATAATGGCTTTTTTTTTTCGTTTATTTATTGGTACAGTGGTATAATTACTTTTTTACTTAAAGAAAGAATGGCACTTTTTTCCATTTACTTATCGTGGCATATGCTTCATGGCTTGGGCACGCAATGGAAATGAACAAAGTTGACGAATTTAAAGTTGTTAATAGAGTGAACATTGGTTTATTTGAGATACACAGAAATATAGGTTCATTTTACAAAGGCCAATGTCAAGGTCGTCAAGGCCGAAGTTAAGGTCGTCAAGGCCGATGTTAAAGTCGTCAAGGCCAATGTTAAGGTCGTCAAGGCCGATATTAAGGTCGTCAAGCCCGATGTTAAAGTCGTCAAGGCCGATATTAAGGCCATCAAGGCCGATGTTAAGGTCACCAATGCCGATTTTTAAGGTCGTCAAGGCCGATGTTAAGGTCATCAAGGCCGATGTTAAAGTCATCAAGGCCGATGTTAAGGGCCATCAAGGCCGATGTTAAGGTCATCAAGGCCGATGTTAAGGTCATCAAGGCCGATGTTAAAGTCATCAAGGCCGATGTTAAGGGCCATCAAGGCCGATGTTAAGGTCATCAAGGCCGATGTTAAGGTCATCAAGGCCGATGTTAAGGTCATCAAGGCCGATGTTAAGGTCATCAAGGCCGATGTTAAAGTCGTCAAGGCCAATACCAAAAATGTCTTCTGTGCTGGAATGCTGAAGTCTCTAGTCAGTTAAAACCCCGTAACTCGACATAAAAATTATATTTAGCTTCGAGGGTCGAATGCTTAATGCGATCCTAAATTACAGCAATTAATTTCTTCATTAAAATTTGATACTTCTTCAATGAAATCCAACCGTAGAAAGATTGTAAGCAGTCCAACACAAATAATTATCAATATCCATCCCTTTCTTAAGACTCTTGAAGTTTTCATTACGGAAAATGGAGAAAATAAATTGGCGTCATTCAATCTAACATTTTTATATTCTCCAATCCTTGCATTATTTAAAACTGTAATTTTCTACCCGAAACAATTTTTTTAGCTGTAGAATGAGAACACAGCGCACGGCTTTTCAATATCCTTTCAGAATAAAATGTAAACTAATGCATTTCTTTAAAAAAAAATTTTTCAGATAAAACGTTTTAATAACAAGCTTTTATGTAATAATGCACTTAAAAGTAGAAAATAAATTATACACTAAGATGTAAATAACTAACTACCTCTATATGCCTTGCTTCTATAAGCATTTCATTTTGTCTTTCTCCGTCAACATCATAACTGTCCCAATGCTTTAAGAAATTTCTATTGTTACTTAGATGCTCCCTAACTTCTTCTTTATCATTTGCATCCCAAGGCTCAATTGCCTTGTACTGTCCATCTACTAGCTGGACGCCGTCAAGAGCGCGAGTCCTCAAATGCTCACACATTTTAGGCAGGTGCCTGTCTGTGTTGCAGTGGCCAGAGTTTCTTTCAGGCATCTCTTCGGGGGGGCGAAGCCCCCCCCCCGAAAAATTTTTACCGCCCCCCCGAACGAAATGAAATTTATATATTTTATATAGAAAATATATACTTTTAACAGTGTCCGCCCCCCCCCCCCGAAGAAAGTTTACCGCCCCCCCGAAGATTTCAAGTGCCCCCCCGGAGAAAAAAGTCTGGAAGAAACACTGGCAGTGGCAACATTGCACCCTCCTACCATTGAGGATTATAAGGACTCTGCTCCCCATGTTGGCCTCATTTTTAAGTATAATATAGTGCGGGACACTTTTCACATCTTCTTTCTCCAGAGAGATGGTGAATTGGACCACATTTGAATTTGATTGGTCTATTCTCTTAAATCATTTTTTTTTTTTTTTTTTTTTTTTTTTTTTTTTTAATTCTCTTAAATCATAGTTTCAGGAATGCATTGTCGTCCGTAAAAAATGGCCAGAATAAGCAATTAAACCACTAACTTTTCATACATATACAAATTAGATGTAACGTAGCTAAAAGTTTTTACCTATAACTTGAATTAAATTTATATATTTAATATTTAAGAATTTCGAACAGATAATGTATCGGTTATTACTAATAATTGATTATATTATATAAATATTATATAATTTTGTTTTTTTTTCAAACTTTGTTTCTGTTGAATTTCTCTATACTAAAAAGGTTTAGAGACAATGTTTTTGGTTGTATCCCTTAGTTATTCTGATTCCCTAAATGGGGAGTAACAAACAGTGTAAATTATCATCGTAAAGCCATAACCAATTTTCTATTCGCATATTTTAAACTGAATTTTTTTTTCTAAAATAGTATGTGAAAATGGTCAACATTATATTTATTGATTTTTTTAAATTTATACAAACAATAATGCTTTAAAAAAATACTTTTAAAAAATTACAAGTTTTGACATAAAACTTTCTCAAATGTGTCACTTTAGTCCAAAACTCAGTCTTCCCTTTAGTGTAACAATATTTATATACGTTCCATAATATACGCCAATAGCATATGGACTATAAAAGTGTACTTCAATCAAAATACCAATCTACTATTTGAGAACGTCATGAATTCGAAATTTACCGGCTGTTGACGTACCTTTTGGGTCGATACATTTTCTTAAACCACAGGCCATTTTTCTAAATTTACATCGACCTACTACTTTTTTTTCTCTATGTAAACCGAGCTTTATTGAATGCAGATATCAATTTAAAATGTCCGCCTGATCCATCTTACCATCACTCTATGTCCCAGACTTTTATTAAGATCGTGTGTAGGTAATCTTATCGCTAAATACATAAGCCATCATATCGCTGGGGGCCTGCCGCCTTTAATTGTTCATGTTTGATATGGAAGTCTTAAAGAGTGAAAACGGTATAGATTCTAAACGTGATTCTAAACCTCCTAACGCCCACCTGCCTGCTTCACTGATGGTGGTATAATTTAAACCAGTTTAAAGAGTTTTAAAAATTGCAGGATGAGTGAAAGTAAAAGAAAAAAATTAACAAAACAAAAAACCTTTACAATAACAAACGATGGTGTCGTTTACGTAAAGAAAAGATATGGAGGTAGTGAATAAGTAAATAAAAAAGTTTACCCATATTACGTGGTTTTCTACCAAGATGGGTGGGGGGGGGGGGGTCCCACACTTCTCTGCTAATGTAACAGAATTTACGACTAATCTGGAATTTTTGTATATTTTATTCAATTTGGTGTGTACTTGATTATGTTAAACCTTTTTCTTTCTTCGTTCTATAATATAATGTTGGACTGAATTTCTTCTAACACATTTAATTATTACGTGTCAACTAGTTATGCGCATTATAGGCAGGTCATTGACTCCGATTTCAAACTATTTTCTTTCTGAATTTGCTTCCCTAGCCCTTGTCTACCCAAGAACAAACCACAAGGCAGCAGTTCTTTAGTTTTGGAGTTGTCTCTCCTAGATGGATTGCATTTCCCAGCTATTGAGCTTCATCTGTAAAAAAAAAAATTGAACACAAGCTCTTTAGAAATAAACAACGATACCGAAAATAAGCAACAGTTTCAAGTTTCTTTAAATAATATTGAAGATTATTTCAATTTAAACTGTAATTATTCCTAACTTTTTATATCGGAAATCGGGTCAATTTTAATTAAATTAAAATGTAATGTAAAATTTAAAAAATAAACACAACTTCAAAATCACGTACAGCAAGGAATCAAAATATTATTTGTGAAACGGATTAATCTATTCTAATGTTTCAAATTAATTAGTGGTTTTAAATTAATTAAATTGTTATTTGTTGGCTTTTTTCCGTGTGATTATTTTAATAGTCTTGTTTCTATAATAATTTTACTGTTCAATTTTTAAATTCATCTCTAGCTAAGGGATGGAAAAAAACCACATTAAAAAAGGTTCTATTTTCTCAAAGAATGTGTCAAAAAGTTGATAAAGTAAACTCTATTAGACCCAGCTTTTTCTCAAGAAAGAAATAATTTTTAAACTTCTGTAAAAAAAAATCTGACAATTTCCTGGCCTTATTGCTGTTAATGACGCAAGGTAAATACGTAAGGGCGTCGCTTTCGAATAGAAGATCTGGGGTTCTAATATATGGAAGGGTGTGTTTTTTCCCCGCCATTTATACCCCCTAGCCCCCCTCCCCACTCCCACTCACCCCCACCTGACCTGTCCACCACTCCTCACACCCCATCCACCCGACTTATTCTAATATTGAAATTTGACAAGTGAATCTTATTAATTACCTGTCGCTACTAATAACTAAAATAATTGCATTTCAAACCTCCTTCTTAAATAATAACAAAATAATTTCAAAGCCTTCATGTTAATCTATTTTTAGATCAGCCCCAGACTCCAATCCGATATTTAATCTTGAAAGAAAGAAAAAAATATAATTTTAATTTCCGGCCACAGAATATCACATTCCGTAGAGCGCCAGTCGCTTCCGAGTAGTCACAGAATATCAACTTCGATAGGGCATCAGTCGCTCTCAGACGGTATGCGTGTTAGGTTAGCTTTGAGTTACTGATACACTAATCACCCCGACTAGAGATCCATATTAGACCAAGTCTGTAGGAGTCTAAAGAAATGCCGAGTAAATCCCTGTTCTATAAATCATCATCAGCTTTTTGCACGTTCGTTTCCCAGACAAATTCCACAAATGAAGTAGAGTTCATCTGTTTCAGTGAAGTGTACTCCATCTGATTCATTGACCTTAGCATACAAGAGGATAGTGTGGTCAGCACAATGCCCAGCCGCCCTTTGTTTCCCTACTTAAGTCAGGTACCCATCAGAGCTAGGTGGACTTTAACAGGCATCCAAACTCAGGACTTTCGAGTTAATCGTCGTAAACTCTACCATTCGCCACGCTGTCATGCGATCTATAAATAGCCCCAGCAAAATAAATGTAAAAATTATATTTTTTAACGTAATATTTCATGAACTGGGTATCGTAAAAATAAAATTACAGTAATTTTCTATTGAACCTGTGACATCTGACGCGTAACTGCTACAAATAATTGTACTTGTGAAAACGCCGGCGGGGCGTATCGAAGCTAGTTTTTTTTTAAAACAGTATCGATACCACCATGACATCGATATCGTCAGGGGGAAATTTACACGATCCTACCCAAGAAATAGATCTTAAACCTAATACAAATTTTAGTTATAATCCTAACTCTGATACAGACCTTAACATAATCCTAACGCTCGCACTAAACCTATTATGAACAGATTCTAACAGCGATTCCATTTTTTTTTTTAAAATACTTTTTTTTTTAGCCCAGTGGCGTTTACGTTTACACAAGAACCGCGATTCTTTCAAATGCCGAACGTATATTCTTGGTATAGTTTTCTCATAACTCATAACACGGCAATCACGTGACGTGATCTGGTGCAGGTCTGTGTGACGACCACACGTGCGCACGTCAAACTGCTGCAATTTTCTGGCGCTGTCAACAGCGTTTATCACAGACTGTGGAGACACGTCTGGTAATTTTGGCGGGGTGTTTGTAACTATTAAAGTCATCACGAAGTCGGCGTGGCTGTAACATGCCGCGTTAGGGTCAGACATGCTATTTTGGGGTGGGGGGCGGGAGGGGGGGGTGGAGATTTTCTTTTCTTTTTATTAAAATGGCGTATTTTTCGAGTTTGTGCGACGTTTTTAAGTTTATTTCTTTTTTTTTAAATTAGAAAAACGAAAAAGAGCCAGGCCAAGCAAAAACTGGGGAGCAACAATGATGAAGGGGAGAGAGGGGGTACTAGGGACCAGTGGCGTAGCGAGGTCGGGTGTCACCCGGTGCGGCACTTAATGGTGTCACCCCCCCCCCCCAGAGGCGTTGCGACCCTTCCCGGGGACAAACTTTCATGTTTTCGATTTGCAACCCCCTCAAACTTTCGATTTGCACCCCCCCTCAAGTTTTTCTCTATATTTTGCAATTTTTTTTGTCTTGGTGTCACCCACCTAAATGGTGTCACCCGGTGCGGTCCGCACCCCCCGCCTCCCCCCCCCCCTCGCTACGCCCCTGCTAGGGACAGTTAGAGGCAACTGGCAAGGATAGAGTTGCCTAGAAGGCTCTGTTTCTGAGGCCTAAATTACAGCGGAGGAGGGGGACACACGCCCCCCCCCCCCACAACCGCTAAAGACAGATCTCACTCTACGCCTTATGTTCATTTAAATTCCTTAACCAGCGCACACTATTTCTTTCAGGCATCTATTTGGTTGAGCACTGACCCCACACCTCCCCCCGTCCCCCGAAAAAACTTCCAGCGCCCCCCCCCCCCTCCTCCCCAATTCTGGACGAAAATTAAAAATATAAATGAGTTATCAAGAAAAATATATATTTTAATCAGTGTCCTTCCCTTATTTCGTCGTCATGGAGTTTTTAAGTCCCCCTATCCCCCACCCCCAACCTACCTAGAAAAATTGCTGAAAGAAACCCACTTCGCATATGGCCAATCTTTCCAGCTTTCCCCTACACACACAAAATGTTTGGAAATATTTCATTAAAATAACTTAACTCTTCACACACCAGTGGTTCCTAACATAGAATTTTATGGATGCCATCCAAGTATTATCTGTGTGCACGTGCATGCGTGAATGCATCTCTACTTGCACGCACTCACACACTCACTACCCACCCCCACACACACACACAGAACCCCCCCCAAAACCTTTCTTCCCCCACCCTCAGCAAAGCATACTCTTATTTTCAAGCCATCAGTACATTGTTATCAAGTCGTAGGTCAACTACTTCTATAATTATTGCATCCGATCTAACCCTTCAAATATACAGCATGCTAGCTGATCGATTTTTAAAAAAAAATATCAATAATAAATCATCCTTTCATTTTGAAGCCACCCTACCCACTTCTCTCCCTTTCCCTTTTCTCTCTTTCACGCTAAAAATATTTTTAAAATCGAAACCTCAACACAAAAAACAAGTGGCGGTTCATCCTTTTCATAGCCTCCCCCCCCCCCTTGATGCTCTTATTAAAACGAACCCATTTTTTATCCCCCCTCCCCCCCCCCCCCCCCGCTATAAAACGTGGACAGCCTGAAGACAATGGTATAAAAAAATTACATCGCTAATACCTCACGTATTCCTGTGTTAAAGCCTGTATGTATCCCCCATCCTTTTCATTGATGAGCTTTTAGATATTTCATCAAAACTTTCAAGCTTATGGATTAGTAAAAAAACAAAGTTTTAATTCTTTAGCGGATTACAATACAACAATGTTTGAATATCTAAAAAAAAAATGAATGTCTATTTTCAATTAAGAACCTCAATGCCAATGTAATGAACTTTGTATAACCATTTTGTCAACGCTGATAATTCGTTCAGCGTGAACAATGTGTTCATTTTGTGGCATATTGGGGAGAAAATTTTCTCCACAAAGACGCCATTATGAACTAGTTAATAACTCTCGTCTGAAAGCACTCTGGGCTAATTATAGAATGTACGTTAAAAGGTTAAAGGTTAGCTCATTTTGTTTTTAGTTGAGTTTTGACACAGGTGCCGAATTATGATTCATGGTTTGATAATTATGCTGGTTGGTTCATTAGCGATCTGTAGGTCAGTTTATAAAGAGACCAGTAGGTTAGTTTATAAAGGGACCTGTAGGTTAGTTCATGAGCGATCTGTAGGTTAGTTTAAATAATGAAATGTAGGTGAGTTTAAAGAGAGATTGGTTGGTTAGTTTGAATAACAAAATTAAGTATTGAGTTAGTTTAAATAAAGAAATTTAGGTTAGTATAAATAACAAAATGTAGGTTAGTTTAAATAACGAAATGTAGGTACATTTAAATAAAGAAATTTAGGTTAGTTTAAATAACGAAATGTAGGCAAATTTAAACAACGAAATTTAGGTTAGTATGAATAACAAAGTGTAGGTAGGTATAAATAAAGAAATATAGTTTAGTTTAAATAACGAAATATAGTTTTGAATTAATAACAATATGTAGGTTAGTTTAAATAGCGAAATGTAGGTTAGTTTAAAGAAAGAAGGGTTGGTTAGTTTAAACAAAAAAATGCAGGTAAATTTTAATAACGACATTTTTTAGTATAAATAACGAAATGCAGGTAAGTTTAAATAATGAAATGTAGGTCAGTTTAAATAACGAAAAGCTTTTGATGTAAAGTCGGCTCGTCTACTCCCCTGTGCATTTAATACCCTATATAATGTTTGCTATACATTTGTATAAAATTATAAAACTCAATACAGGCTTTCTTTGTTGTAGACAAAGTAAATTAATCAATCCCAACAACAACACTTTGTAGGTGCTGATGTACCAAAACCCTTTAATAACATTAATACACAAAAACGCTGTTGTAAACAGATGCATGCCAAAAGCGCATTGCACCTTTCCTTTCTACATTGCTTTTTTTGCGAGATACGGAAGTGTCTGCTGCTATTTCGTGATTGCATTTTTTTGCGGGATACGGAAGTATTTTGTTGCTATTTCGTGATTATCAGACTGACTTTAAGCAGTCTTTGTACTATAGCTGTTTAACACGAATCGATTAGTGAGGCATTTTAATATTCAACAACAAAAAATAATTGATATTTTTTTTAAGTTCTGACATAAAACAAGGATCCGGGACTGGTGTCCTTTATTACGTTACAGAGTCCACTCAGCTCTGATGGGTACCTGGCTCACATTAGAGGAAGTAAAAACGGTTGGGCATAGTGCTGACCACACTATTCCTTCATAAGCTGAAACAAATGAACTCTACTTCATCTACCGTCAAATGTGAAATGGTCACCTCTTCTGTGAATAAATGATTACCGCTCATTATTATATCGCGTTATTTTTACTTCAAAAGTTGAACATTTTTCAGTTAAGTACTTAAAATGTGAATTGTGAAAAATTGTAGTCAAGCAATTAGGTCGATTTAACTTCCACCCCCCCCCCCCCCCACATAGTACTCGTCATCCAAAAAAAAGTCAGTCCTCACTCTCCCCCCACCCCACCCCCCCCAGTCAAGGGACCTCACGAATTACCACCCTATCAGTGTTTGTTCAAGACTTTTTTCTCCTGGGGGGGGGGGGGGGGGGCGCATCTAATATTTTCGGGGGGGGGGGGGGCGGACTATGGTAAAAGTATATATTTTCCATATAAATTTCCATTTCGTTCCGGGGGGGGGGGGGGTGCGGAAGAGATGCCTGGAAGAAACACTGATCCCCATCCTCCAATGAAATAACTCAATTTCTAACCTCAACGCGTTAGCTATCACTTTTATTCTCATTTAAGTGCGAACGAAATGTGCCGTACAGCACCTTTCGCTGTCAGGGGGAAATAATCTTCTAAGGGAGGCAACTGGCTTCTAACTACTTCAAAATCTTTTGAAAATAGTTTTTAATCTACTTTCGTTTTTAACTGCAGATGTTCGGCGTGTCAAGTATATATGGGTCATGAGAGATGTTACCATTTACTTAACGCAATTCTAATACTTAATTCTGAGTGATCAGCTGCCTTCTAAACGGTCAATAGGACAAATATTTCTACTAGACGTGCATTTCCAAATGACTTTGTGTTAACATTTAAGTAGCAAGGCGTACAGAACAATTATGTTGTGTATGAAAAATAGGTATAGGACAAAAGATATAGCTATGTTGAACAACTACATATTGAATTTAGTTGTTACGTTAAAAAACGAATACAAAGATAAGTAATTGTGAAATAAACCCTTCACCCCCCCCCTCCCTTTCTGGATAACAAATCGACAAAGAGAACACCTCACGCCTGAACACCAAGCCTAAAGTTCATGCCCGGGCACCATGCCCAACCTGTATGCCGGGCACCATGTTAAACCTCCATACCCGGGCACTATATCCAAAATCCATGCCCACAGCTCTATGTCCCGGCACCATGTCCAACCTCTATGCCCGGGCATTATGCCCACAGCTCCATACATGGGCACCATGCCTACAGCTTTATGCCCGGGCTCCATGCCCTACATCCCTGCCAGGGCACCATGCCCAACCTCCATGCCCGGGCATTATGCCCATAGCTCCAGCCAGCACCTGCTCACCCTGCTAGTTAACACAGGCCTGCTATGAGATGAGCATCCGTCCTTCACCCATTGGTCATCAACCTTCCACCCCCGCGGGTCACCCAATGGTTTTCTCGTTAAAGGTCGAGCCGCCGAAATATTTTTTGTTTCACCTCTCTTTCAGAATCCGGGACGTGTAGCGGGGACTACGCAGTTGGCGATTTATTTTTAGACAAGTGAGGTATGCAGGCGGGATAACTCTGGTTTTGTTGACAGACTGCTCGTTGTTAAACAAGGGTAGCATCTCCCAGTCGACTCGACCCTGGTGAGTTAGGGAAGTTCCTCTTCACCAGACAATCGAGTTTTCGCTGGATATTTTCGCGGGTTTTTTTTTAAGTTAAAAATCTAATTATATGGATTTATAGATCTTTCAATTTTTTTTTCTAATACGCATCAGTGGTGTTAGTTCATGGATATTAATTTTCTATAAAGATGGCCGTGTTAAAAAAGAATCGTTTTATTATGGTGTTTTTTGGTGTTTTTCTAGTTGGATGTGTATTTCCGGGATTTAGTATTTACGTTTCCGGTGTTCAACAAGCTACGCTATTGGATGAAGTGAGTGTAAAAGATATCTGTGAACCAATAGCAGGACCGGTGTGTAAAAATTTGGACCACAACATGACGTTAGTGCCAAACTTGAAGAAAGACGCGAAACAATTAGAGGAAGTGCTGAACGGTGCTGTGTTTCATCACCTGATCAAAACGCAGTGCAGCAGACATCTTTTGCCCTTGGTGTGTTCTCTCTTTAAACAGGTGTGTAGCGCCGAGGCTAAACCCACCCCGCCGTGTAGATCCTTGTGTGAGCAGACATTGACAGAATGTACTGGTACCATGCAAGCGTCTGGTCTGCAATGGCCAAGCATTGTAAACTGTAATCAGTTTCCTACATCCGGGTGTTTAGCGGCTGAGACAGATTTATCTATGAAACATCGTCAGAATCATGTAGGATTAGTTGTAGTTCCTCGTGTAGACTCTACAGAAACTCCAAAATTCGATGCCGATTTGCAAAATATTTCAACAACCACCGCAAACCCATTCGTGTCTTTCTTAAAACCATCTAACCTAGTAGATAACAGAACACCTTCTGATAGGAGAAAGAGGCAAGAACCAACGTCTGAAAATAAGCCAGAAAATGGCGTACGTCATGTATCAAAGAAGAAAACTGACCAAGCCAAAAAGACAATGAAGCCGTATAAAAAACAAAATGGGAACAAAAAAGGTTCAAAGACGAATGATAAAAACCCCGGAAAGCGTGGGAAAAAATTCTTGCAGTCACAACCAGACTCGGATAAAATTCCCAATAAACGGTTAAATAAAAAAGCTAAAAGCTCAGAGGGAGAAAAATCCCACAATGCCCCGCGGTCCAACAAATGCGAGAAAATCACCGCGCCGTTGTGTATCGGCATGCCGTACAATAAAACCCGCATGCCCAACGCACTCAACCACACTACCCAAGACGACGCCGCGCTAGAAGTTCATCAGTTCTTCCCTCTTGTCAAGGTCTCAGGCAGCAGGGATCTCAGCCTCTTCCTCTGCAGCTTGTACGTGCCCATGTGTACCACGCTAGACAAACCCATCCCGCCTTGTAGACATCTCTGCGAAAAAGCGCAACAGAGCGTGAAGGAACTCATGGATGCGTACGGTTTTACATGGCCGGATGCACTAAACTGTGACCGACTACCAGACTCGGGGTTATGTATTGACGAAAACAACACCGAGTCTTTACAACGTACCTACGGGGTTCCTTCAGGTCAAGAAAGCGATGAAGAATCCAACCAAGCACTAAACGCGGGCAAGAAACAAAAACCTACACAAGAAACGAAACAAAAAGAGGAAGATAGACGTAGGGAAAATAAAAACACGGATCAAGTCCAGAAAGCTGTTAAGACTTCTAAAAAGCCTGGGGGGAATTCAAAAGGTTTGAAGAAAAAAAATAAAGGCTCGAAAAAACACGGGGAAAAATTAACGAAGCCTACAAAAAAAAATCACAGTGAAGCTAGCAAAGACGAGTTTACAGACGGCGGTTATATTTATAGACATGATGCAAGAAAACCCGCGTTACTTCCCGCTCAGAGAGAGTGTGAGAGTATCACAATCCCCATGTGTTTTGGTATCCAATACAACCAGACGGCAATGCCAAACTTACTGAACCATACGACACAGAAGGACGCTGGGATGGAGATCCATCAGTTCTCTCCGCTTGTGGAAATCAAATGCAGCAAGCAGATCCGATTCTTCTTGTGTAGCGTGTATGTCCCGGTGTGTACTATACTCGAAGAGCCTCTCCCTCCGTGCAGGTCGCTATGTGACGAATCGAAAGCGGGCTGCGAGGGTATCATGCGATCGTACGGCTTCTCCTGGCCGGAGAGTCTACGCTGTGACCAGTTTCCGGTGTCAGGTTTATGCATTGGGGATGTTGACCACGATCCTTCAGAAGCTCAAGGGCTGCCTCATCTTGCAGGAGGTTCGGATGCTGACTCTGGTCAAGTCTCAAGCAGAGCAACCAGGTCACTAAAGACGAATAAACCGTCACGCACTAACATCAATACTAGTAAACAAGTTTCTAAAAAACCTCATTTTCCGGCTACGACAAGCCGGACTTTAATTAAACCACCACTCTTAAACAGCAATCCTGATAAAACGGTTACTAAAAGACCCCGTCCTGATTCTACTAACAAAAAACCTTCAAATAAAAAGCCGAAGCCTCCATCATTTACCCCCGGAGAAGTTTCAGACAAGACCACACGCAGTCAAGACACAACCTCGACCACCCTGACTTCATTACCTGCTCGTAGACGCTGTGAAAAAATAACAGTTCCAATGTGCGCAGATATTCCGTACAACCAAACCATTATGCCTAATCTACTGCATCACAAAACTCAAGACGAAGCTGGATTAGCGATACACCAGTACCTCCCTCTTATCAAAGTCCATTGCAGCAATAGTCTCAAATTATTCCTGTGTAGTGTGTACGTGCCGGTGTGTTCTATTCTAGAAGAGCTCATACAGCCGTGTAGATCTTTGTGTAATGAAGCAAAAGACTGTGAAGGTTTAATGAACAAATTCGGGTTTGAATGGCCGGACGAGTTAAACTGTGACCGCTTCCCTACATCCGGGTTGTGTGTGGGCAGTGAAAACTATTTGTCTACAGGGCCTCATCAGCAGGGCAGTTTTCAACTCACAACTGATAAGTATGTAAGTACTATACCTGGATCATCTACGATAAAACCATCGCGTACTTCAACTATCGGAACTAGCTTTGACGGAGAAAAAGATTTTACTAGCAGTCGAAAATCTACTCAAAACATTTTTGAAACTTCTACATTGCCTACTATATATACCAAAATGACAACAACGAAAACCACGGACACAAATAGTCTTGGGAATTCCCGTAAGGAACTTGAAAATCTTAATGGCAACCGTAAATGTGAAACAATTACTGTACCAATGTGTAAAGACATGTCATACAACGAAACGATATTTCCAAATTTACTGAATCACAAAACTCAAGACGAAGCTGGATTAGCGATACACCAGTTTTTTCCTCTTATCAAAGTCCGTTGCAGCAATCGTCTCCAATTATTCCTGTGTAGTGTGTACGTACCGGTGTGTACTGTTCTAGAAGAACCCATTCCGCCGTGTAGATCTTTGTGTGTTGAAGCAAGAACCGGATGTGAGAAGTTGATGATCAAATTCGGGTTTGAATGGCCGGACGAGTTAAACTGTGATCGCTTCCCTACATCCGAGTTGTGTGTGGGCAGTGAAAACTATTTGTCTACAGAGCCGCATCAGAAGGGCAGTTCACAACTCACAACTGATAAGTATGTAAGTACTAAACCTGGATCATCTACAATAAAACCATCGCGTACTTCAACTATCGGAACTAACTTTGGCGGAGGAAAAGATTTTACTACCTCTACATTGCCTACTATATATACCAAAAAAACATCAACGAAAACCACGGATAGTCTTGGGAATTCCCGTAAGAAACCTAAAAATCCTCATGGAAACCATAATTGTGAAATAATTACTGTACCCATGTGTAAAGACATTACATACAACGAAACGAGCATGCCGAATTTACTTGATCATAAGACTCAGGAAGAAGCCAGAGTGAAGCTTTTAGAATTTCTTCCTCTTCTGGAACTCAACTGCAGCGTACATCTCAGATTCTTCCTGTGTAGCTTCTACCTCCCCGTGTGTACCGTGTTAGAGGAACCCATCCCGCCGTGTAGGCCGATGTGTGTTGAAGCGAGAACCGGATGTGAGAGTCTAATGGCCCGCTATGGACTTGCTTGGCCGGCTCATTTGAACTGCGATCTTTTCCCAAAACAAGACCTTTGTTTGAGTGGAAGGGACTCGCAACATACAACTGCAGCGACCAAACTCTCCCCTGGAGTTAACACTACCAGTCAACGTTTTGTACAATTCACAACAAGTCACACTACCGATCCTAGTACAAGTTATGTGCAAATGTCAACGACGCATGGAATAAAAATTTCTGGAACCTCCATGGCTCCAAAAGTGACGAATGAGAATTCTAAAACTATTGCGGATAGAAGAGTTGGTGAGAAACATAAATACCCGTCTACACATCGACCCCATGTGAGCAGGGTCGTGTCAGGTACTAGCACGACAGGTGAGTAACAGCATGAAGGCATTTGACTGTATAGAAAGTCATTTGACTGTATAGAAAAGTCATTTAACTGTATCAAACTGAAAGTCATTTGACTGTGCAGAAAAGTCATTTGACTGTATAGAAAAGTCATTTAACTGTATAGAGAAATCATTTGATTGTATAGAAGTCATTTGACTGAATAGAAAAGTCATTTGACTGTATAGAAAGTCTTTTGACTGTATAGAATAGTCATTTGACTGTATCAAACTGAAAGCCATTTGACTGTATATAAAAGTCATTTGACTGTATGGAACGGAAAACATCAACAAACAATAAGTCAACTATTGAAATGTATGTTAGCGGCGTGTTTAGTGGTTTGGGATACCTCTCCACACATATATTTCTGTATGGGATAAAATCCACCTTTAACACCACGATATGCCGCTACGCCACCGATGAGTATCACACATATAGGAGCTGCTATCTATACATTCATCTCATCAGACAGAACCCCACCACAGTTCCATCTGAGCTACGCCGCTGATACTGAGGGTTGTGTTATAGCTCTGAACAATGTCTAGAGCCATGTTATATATATATATATATGTGTGTGTGTGTGTGTGTGTGTGTGTGTGTGTGTGTGTGTGTGTGTGTGTGTGTGTGAGTGTATGTGTTTGGAACTTAAGCCCCTATCTACCCAACTATGTAACATACAACTCCTACTGCCAATGTATAGCCCTCTACCAATCAAGAAATAAAACGGTGCTCAACCAGGATAGAATGGGGGGGGGGCGGAGAGAGAATGCAAGAGCGTATAATTGATAAACCAATTACCCGCACTGTTTGTAAGGGGGGGGGGGAAGAAGCGATGCGGCAAATGGGCAGATAACTCATGTATTGTCTTCTAGGCGGGTTCAAAATCCAGATTTTTAAATATTTCAAATGAACGCGTGGGTCGGATTATGATTGAAGGAGATTTAGTGGTGGATTATTCCACCGTAATCTCATAATTGAATTCGGTTTTTTTTAATTACGAGAGCCGTCAAAATAATAATGAAATAATCTTATTTTTTAATCGTCTTTACTTGTGCGTGTTTTAATTAGTTAGTGGCTTATAACGCTAATTTTTACGTTAATATAAACTGAGATGGTTTGTCTGACATACGCTACATACACACAGTTGCATCTGTGTAATTGTTTCACATAAAGTTTTCAATCATGTAGCCAATCACATGGTTTTTTATGCTTCGTTATCTTTTCCCGATCGTTCCCAAGACACATGGTGCAGATGAAGTAGAGTCCATCTTTTTCAATGCCATGACTACGGCATACAGGAGGATGGTGTGGTCAGGAATGGAAGTAAGTCATGTACCCATCAGAGCTGAGTGGACTCAGGGAAGTCAAACAGGCTTGAGCCGATGTATGTTTGTCATGTAATAAATTATACAGTACGATAATTTAAGGAATTCGGCGGTTACATCAACCACCACTAAACCCAACCACCACTAAACCCCTTAGGTCAACCATCACTAAACCCATTAGGTCAACCCTCACTAAACCCAACCCTCACTAAACCCCTTAGGTCAACCATCACTAAACCCAACCACCACTAAACCCAACCATCACTAAACCCAACCATCACTAAACCCAACCACCACTAAACCCAACCATCACTAAACCCAACCACCACTAAACCCCTTAGGTCAACCATCACTAAACCCAACCACCACTAAACCCCTTTAGGACAACCATCACTAAACCCAACCATTAATAAACCCCTTAGGTTAACCATCGCTAAACACCTTAGGTCAACCATCACTAAACCCCTTAGGTCAACCCTCACTAAACCCCTTAGGTCAACCCTCACTAAACCCCTTAGGGCAACCCCCATTAAACCCCTTAAGGTCAACCATCACTAAACCCAACCACCAATAAACCCCTTAGGTCAACCATCACAAAACCCCTTAGGTCAACCATCACTAAACCCAACCATCACTAAACCCCTTAGGTCAACCATCACTAAACCCAACCATCACTAAACCCCTTAGGTCAACCATCACTTAACCCAACCACCACTTAACCCCTTAAGTCAACCATCACTAAACCCCTTAGGTCAACCCCCACTAAACCCCTTAGGTCAACCATCACTTAACCCAACCACCACTTAACCCCTTAAGTCAACCATCACTAAACCCCTTAGGTCAACCACCACTAAACCCATTATGTCAACCATCACTAAACCCCTTAGGTCAACCCCCACTAAACCCCTTAGGTCAACCATCACTTAACCCAACCACCACTTAACCCCTTAAGTCAACCATCACTAAACCCCTTAGGTCAACCATCACTAAACCCCTTAGGTCAACCATCACTAAACCCCTTAGGTCAACCAGCACTAAACCCCTTAGGTCAACCATCACTAAACCCCTTAGGTCAACCATCACTAAACCCCTTAGGTCAACCATCACTAAACCCCTTAGGTCAACCACCACTAAACCCCTTAGGTCAACCATCACTAAACCCAACCCCCACTAAACCCCTTAGGTCAACCATCACTAAACCCAACCCCCACTAAACCCCTTAGGTCAACCATCACTAAACCCAACCACCACTAAACCCCTTAGGTCAACCACCACTAAACCCCTTAGGTCAACCATCACTAAACCCAACCCCCACTAAACCCCTTAGGTCAACCATCACTAAACACAGTCCCCATCGATTTCTCTCGTTGACATCTTGATCACACTACTCGCGTGTATACAGACAATTTACCCCCCTGTCCCCATAACCCCACCCCAACCCCACCCCAACCCCACCCCAATCTGCAACACTTTTCCACTCTGTTTTTTTTCATCTACTCTCTAACTTACATATCAACCACTCCCGATAATGAATCAACCTCCATTAACTATTCAACCTTGTTGGAATCTGATGCTATTTAACATCCACCTGTTTCTACCGAACTTTAACATTACAAATCTGGCACGACTGCTAAGGACTATAGTACACTTATTCTTGTTTAATTTCTTTGTTGGCAAGGTTATACGAATCATTTATAATCGTGCACTGTTTATAATACATGACAATATGACAATGTTGTTTATTCTATGGTAATATTTAAATGTATTGTAACGACCACTTATAATGTGTGTTTATGTATGTTTGTGAGTGTATATACATACACACACACACACACACATATATATATATATATATATATATATATATATATATATATATATATATATATATATATATATATATATATATATATATATATATATATATATATATATATATATATATGTGTGGAACTGTGTATGTGCATAATGGGAAATCTGGCTTTTCATGACCAGTTTTGATAACTGCGCTAAGGTAATAGAGGCTTTATATTGACGACATTTGTGCTACCCCCTATTAATTGTTTCCTTCAGACATCCCGGAGTAAAAAGTCTGAAAGAAACACTGCCCCTATTTCACATTTTTATCTTCAATTTTTCTTTTAGACTCCGATGTTGAGCTTCATCACGGCCAAAGTTAAACTTTTAAAAATAAAATAAAAACAAACTGCGGTTCATCGCATTTTCTATCTGTTAAATTAAAGTATAAATAAATAAACACTATACACTCAAATAGATAGCATCGCGCTTGACCAAATTCCCAGATTTTTTTTACAACAGAAGCCAAAATTATAGATGTGTCCAGACAAAGCAAGTCCCATCCCGGATTTTATCCCCGTCCCCCAGACCAAAGCTTTCATTATTTATTCACAATGCACGACCGGAAAGAGAGGTCGCCCTAGGGGACGACGGGAACACATTCAAAGTCGGGCCTTACATCTCGAACCAATCACAAACAGCGCGTTTTGATCACGTGAATTTTTAATGCATTCCTGCGCATGACAACTTTTAGCGTCATATTATTTGAACATACACCGCAATGTAGAAAAAAAATTAGCATTACTCAATTTGTATTAATTTATTAAAAAAATTCATAAAAAACGTTTTAATAACAAGCTTTTATGTAATGAAGCACTAAAAAGTAGAAAATAAATTATAGACTACTATTTAAATAACTATAACGAAAAGCGTGGGTCACTTTAGTATCTATTGGAAACCTTTACTAATGTTAAGGAAGACACCCACGCTTTTCTTTATAGTTATTTAAATAGTAGTCTATAATTTATTTTCTACTTTTTAGTGCTTCATTACATAAAAGCTTGTTATTAAAACGTTTTTTATGAATTTTTTTTTCAGTACTTTACATGTTTTATCTACAATAGAGTTACATGACTAAAAACCATTGCGCGCCTACTGAATATCACGTTCAGTAGGCGCGCAATGGTTTTTGAACGCAGCCATTACGTGGTCGTGATGGCGCAGCTATTGATGACGCGTGTGGTGTGGTTGGCTAGACATGCCTACTAATTCGGTCCAAATTTTAATTAATTAATAAAAAATTAATTAGGCATCCGATTAAGTCAAATTTAGTTTCAGATTGCATTGTCTTCATGTCTTGACCCACGTGCCAACTGTGAATCGTATCTGTCAAGTAGAACTGTCCGAATTTTCACTCCTGCGTTTCCGTCTAGACTGACGACAGACAGAGGAAGTGAGTTAAATAAAAGCTTGTAAAAAAAATTCATAAAAAACGTTTTAATAACAAGCTTTTATGTAATGATGCACTAAAAAGTAGAAAATAAATTATAGACTACTATTTAAATAACTATAAAGAAAAGCGTGGGTCACTTTAGTATCTATTGGATACCTTTACTAATGTTAAGGAAGACACCCACGCTTTTCTTTATAGTTATTTAAATAGTAGTCTATAATTTATTTTCTACTTTTTAGTGCATCATTACATAAAAGCTTGTTATTAAAACGTTTTTTATGAATTTTTTTTTCAGTACTTTACATGTTTTATCTACAATAGAGTTACATGACTAAAAACCATTGCGCGCCTACTGAATATCACGTTCAGTAGGCGCGCAATGGTTTTTGAACGCAGCCATTACGTGGTCGTGATGGCGCAGCTATTGATGACGCGTGTGGTGTGGTTGGCTAGACATGCCTACTAATTCGGTCCAAATTTTAATTAATTCATAAAAATCAATTAGGCATCCAATTAAGTCAAATTTAGTTTCAGATTGCATTGTCTTCATGTCTTGACCCACGTGCCAACTGTGAATCGTGTCGGTCAAGTAGAACTGTCCGAATTTTCACTCCTGCGTTTCCGTCTAGACTGACGACAGACTGTCGACTGACGACTTACGACAGAGGAAGTGAGTTAAATAAAAGCTTGTAAAAACACGCATTGAATTTGTCTAACAATGGCTATTCCTTAGTAGTTTCTTTAAGTTACATTTAAAAACAAAAAAAAAACCGCATTATATAATAATAAAACTAAACTTAATTGATTATTTATCATGGGGGGGGGGGGGTCAGGTTAGAAACAACAGTACTCGCAAAAGCGTCGACTTCCTTTACAACAAGTGGGCAAGATTTTAAGTGCATCTTACACACGCTCAGTGAACCGCGAAGTCTGGGAACTATTGAACCGTAACGACGATCGATTAGCTTGTTAAAACTGGTAGGGCTTATAGCGAGAGTAGAGGGGAAGGAGAACGCGTTTTTAAGTAGTGTGGTTGGGGTTAGACGTGTGGTATTCTCATGGGAATCTTATGGTGCTGGAGTGGTATTCACTAGGTATTCTCATAGTACCTTCATGGTGCTGTCAAGATACTCACTAGGTATTCTCATAGTACTTTCATGGTGCTGTCAAGATACTCACTAGGTATTCTCATAGTACCTTCATGGTGCTGTCAAGATACTCACTAGGTATTCTCATAGTACCTTCATGGTGCTGTCAAGATACTCACTAGGTATTCTCATAGTACCTTCATGGTGCTGTCAAGAAACTCACTAGGTATTCTCATAGTACCTTCATGGTGCTGTCAAGATACTCACTAGGTATTCTCATAGTACCTTCATGGTGCTGTCAAGATACTCACTAGGTATTCTCATAGTACCTTCATGGTGCTGTCAAGATACTCACTAGGTATTCTCATAGTACCTTCATGGTGCTGTCAAGATACTCACTAGGTATTCTCATAGTACCTTCATGGTGCTGTCAAGAAACTCACTAGGTATTCTCATAGTACCAACAGGGTACTGTCGTTATGCTCGTATGGTACCGTAGTTTTGCTAACATAGTGGTGTCAAGGTACTCACATAGCACTGTGTAGGTACTCACATAGCACTGTGTAGGTACTCACATAGCACTGTGCAGGTACTCACATAGCACTGTGAAGGTACTAACATAGCACTGTGAAGGTACTCACATAGCACTGTGTAGGTACTCACATAGCACTGTGTAGGTACTAACATAGCACTGTGAAGGTACTCACATAGCACTGTGCAGGTACTCACATAGCACTGTGAAGGTACTCACATAGCACTGTGCAGGTACTCACATAGCACTGTGCAGGTACTCACATAGCACTGTGCAGGTACTAACATAGCACTGTGCAGGTACTCACATAGCACTGTGAAGGTACTCACATAGCACTGTGCAGGTACTCACATAGCACTGTGCAGGTACTAACATAGCACTGTGCAGGTACTAACATAGCACTGTGCAGGTACTCACATAGCACTGTGAAGGTACTCACATAGCACTGTGAAGGTACTAACATATCACTGTCATTGTACTCTCATAGCACTGCAATGGTACCAGCTGGGTACTGATTAGGCACGCACAAATTTACAAGGTACTGTAGGGGTATTAACCTAATACAGTCACGGTACTATTAGTGTACTGCCAATCTATTAACAAGGTACTGTCATAGTACTATCAACTTATCAAGGTATTCTCATGTTAAAGATTTGGTACTAACAGAAAACTGTCTTCTTCCTTGCAGTAAACGTCATTGTACTTACAAGATACTACCATAGTACTGTCAATGGACACTTAGGGTACTGTCAAAGTACTAACACCATACATTCATATTACTAACAGGGTAATATCTCGCTACTTCACGTAGTACTAATACGATACACACACAGTACTGACATTACACGGTACCGCATCCAGAGCCTGTGATTATCTAGAATAAGCCAAATACTAATGACGTTATTAGACCTCTCCCATATCTAATGGATGCTATGGTTAACATTCTCTGCCATGGGTGTATGGAGTTGTTACTGTGGAGCCAGCCTTGTCTACACTTTGGTATCTACTTTATCGTTGATTCTCAAAGAGGCGTCCTGCTAATGAAATACAGTAAACATATTTTTTTAAAGTGGCTGTAAATTTATATTGAAAATTGCTCGTCTTAAGTCTAAAAAAATTAATTATTTTAAACTAACTCGAAAAAAAATGAAAATATTCTTTAAAAAAAAACACGTTTTTATTTCTGCTACTCCTACTTTTCTTAAATGATGATTCTCTCCCCCCCCCCCCCCATCCCTCACCCCCTCTTCTTCCCATCTTCTCCCACTGAAAATGTGTCTGAGAATGCTGGCGCTTTTTAAACCTGGGAGGTTCAGGCTTTAAATCTGATGTGGAATTCCGAACTTTTTCTTATTATTAATCAAATTCCCTTACGACTAGACTCCTTACCACCGAGCTTTTTCCCATCTGCATCATCCTCCCCCTCCCCCGCTCTCTCTTCCCCTCACTCCCCCTTTCCTCACATTCCCACCGTTTTTACATCTTCCTCATAAAACCTCGTTATCATCTTTAACACAGGCTCGTCGTCTTCGCTCGTAAAAAAAAAAAAAAATCTGCTTCAAAGAACGACAATCCACCTGCCGAGTCGTCGTACAGGGGAAGCTACTCGCGTAATTATTTAAGCCTGGTGGAAAAATGGAATGGGCGATGTGTTACTTTTTATAGCAACGCTAAACAGCATGGGACGTTTTATGTTTGCGGCAGCATCCGGGTAACTGATACAAATATTCAATTATTCAAGGGAGTTTTAAAAACGTGGTTCTCATTTACTTTATGGGAACAATAGTATGTTTAGATGAGAAGAATTTTAAGATCGGCATTATATTTTGTTTGGTATTGTCTTAATAAGTGGGTAATAAATTCTATGAGTGTATTTATATGTGCAGTGTATATAAAAGGTCATTGTATCTAGATAGTCAGGGATTCGTCTCTTTAAGCTGAGTTAAGGAAATTAAAAAGTGGAATTACTTTTTCCCCGGGACAATTTTTAAGTTGGACTCTCAAATTCAATCTCAGATGTTTAAAAATAAAAGATAGAAATAAATTGCTAACACCATTTTTTTTTCTTCGTCTTTTTCTTCATTTTTTTTCTTCAATTTTTTTTTCTTTTCTTTTGCTATAGAGATGGAGGCTTGTGGCATTTCTTTAACAGGACAGCGGGGTGTATGTAGGACGGGGGGTGGGGGTGGGGTCGCATGAGCCCAAACGTCCAATCTGGCTGGGGGAATTGGAATTCTTTTTTTTTTTTTAGCACAAGCGGTATCAATGTATCGCTTGTGCAGTGCCTTCGATCAACTGGTGGTGTTATGGTTGTGTGTAGAGTATATAGATGACGTGTGTGTATGATTGGCAAATAACGTATTGCCCAGGTGGGGTAGGGTTAAATAAGTGAACAGTCAAGAATGTCTTTGATAGTTTCAGGAAAAGGCAGAATACCACTGCCCCCCCTCCCCCTTTGTAACCACACTGCCAATATAAACCAACACTATCCATGTAAGTCACATTGCCGCTACAATCAGTCTGATCCTATGACAATATGCTCCTGTAACCACATCTTAGCTATAACCACACTAGCCCTATACACCACAGTGACACTAAACCACACTCATCCAATAACCACACAGATCATATAACCACACTGACCCTATAACCACACTGACCCTATAACCACACTGACCCTATATCCACAGTGACCCTATAACCACAGTGACCCTATAACCACAGTGGCCCTATAACCACAGTGGCCCTATAACCACAGTGACCCTATAACCACACTGACCCTATAACCACAGTGGCCCTATAACCACACTGACCCTATAACCACACTGACCCTATAACCACAGTGGCCCTATAACCACACTGACCCTATAACCACAGCGACCCTATAATCACACTAACCCTATAACCACACTGACCCTATAGCAACTCTATCTTGAACACTACGCTAATACTACCTCAACTAACTCAACATAAACCCAACCTTTACTTTCATTCAAACATTGAATTAGCCCAGGTCTAATCCTTAATCTCTAACCTAAAAGCTAACATACAAACAAAATACTGTAAAACAAGCCGATGTGAACACGACTCATTGTAAGCAGCTCTATAAAACTCTAAAACATCTAGACCTTTGTTATACTTGGTCGTGAAAATAATCCCCCTTTGTTTCTATTTTCGCCATCCACATTACCTCCAGCTTTCTATGCAAACCTAATTTGACTTAGTCTACTCGCTGTCTCTGGGCTTCGGCTAAATATTTTCGACAATTTTCCTAGGGGATGTCTGGCAAAAAGGTCCCGACGTTTACTGAGACTTGCCATCCATCTTCATTAGGGCTGTATTAGGTTAGTCTGGTCTGTCAGTAAGATGGTGTTGCTTGGTTAGCTCTGTAGTGGGGTTTTCGTCTCCAAATACAATTTTTGTCCTTCATTCTCACGTAATTCCATCCATCCATCCATCCATCCATCCATCCATCCATCCATCCATCCATCCATCCATCCATCCATCCATCCATCCATCCATCCATCCATCCATCCATCCATCCATCCATCCATCCATCCATCCATCCATCCATCCATCCATCCATCCATCCATCCATCCATCCATCCATCCATCCATCCATCCATCCATCCATCCATCCATCCATCCATCCATCCATCCATCCATCCATCCATCCATCCATCCATCCATTCATCCCCCCCCCCCGCCCTCCAGTCCATCCATCCATCCATCCGCACTGTTTGTAAGGGGAGGGAAGCGATGCGGCGAATGGGCAGATAACTCATGTATTGTCTTCTAGACGAGTTCAAAATCCAGATCTTATAATATTTCAAATGGACGCGTGGGTAGGATTATGATTGAAGGAGATTTATCCATCCATCCATCCATCCGTCCATCCGTCCATCCGTCCATCCGTCCGTCCGTCCATCCATCCATCCATCCATCCATCCATCCATCCATCCATCCATCCATCCATGCATCCATCCATCCATCCATCCATCCATCCATCCATCCATCCATCCATCCATCCATCCATCCATCCATCCATCCATCCATCCATCCATCCATCCATCCGTCCATCCGTCCATCCGTCCATCCGTCCATCCGTCCATCCGTCCATCCGTCCATCCGTCCATCCATCCATCCGTCCATCCGTCCGTCGCTCCGTCTGTATCTCTTTATGTACCAAAACTATATATACATACATATATATATATATATATATATATATCCGTCATTCCCCCCAACTGGTCCACACAACTAGAACTACTCTTAGCCTTTGACCTAGCCACCGAAAATACACCCACACGACAATCATCCCAAGCTTCCACCCTCCCCCCTACCCCCGTCCCCTAAAAAAACATCTAGTGTTAGCTTCTAGAAATTGTCCACGAATTGCGCCCAGTGCCAGACAATTACCCGCCATGACAACCCCCTCCCCCCTTACACTTTCATACCCCCCACTTCATACAGGCCGGATCTGCGTATTCTCATTTTTGGGCTTGTATTGATTCGCTCTTTGGGCTATCCTTTCCTGTCACGTGAGCGTCATGGCCGAGCTTTGGGTCGCCAATGAGGGGATTATTTGAACCGCTTCTTCCTTTTCCACGAGTGCTTGAATTTGAAACAAAAAATTTGACGAGAGGGGAATTTTTTTTTTTACTGCAGTTAACGATGCTCAAATGATCAAGGAGTATTGTTGGTTTTTAATTTGGTGATTATCTAAATGAGGGGGCGATGAGGGTGTAATTAGGAAAATTGGATGGGGGTTTAGGGTTTTGGTGGATTGGAGTGTTGGATTATGTTGAGGTTTAGGGGCGGGATACTTTGGTTGAGATGGGGTGAGGTTATATTGTGTTTGGGGCTGTGTAATTATGGGGACTGTTTATAGTGTGGTTGTTGGAGTCTTTGTAAGGAAGGTAAAATGGTATAGTGGCAGAGGTTATGTGGCTTTAGAGGCTAAGGTTATGTGGTTTTAAGGGCAGAGATAATATGTTTTAGGGGCAGAGTGGGTATAGGGGCAAGGGTAGTGTAGTGTTAGGGGCAGATTAGTGGCTTTAGTGGCAGAGTTGGTACTGGTTTTAGGGGCAGATTATGTGTGGTTTTAGTTGCAGAGTAGGTATAGTAGCAGAGGTGCACTGGTTTCAGGGCAGATTTTTTTGTAGTGTTAAGGGGATAGTGGGCATAGGTGCAGAGGTACTGTGGTTTTAAGGGCAGAAGGTTATATGGGCATGAGTTTATGTGCAAAGAGAGAGAATATGGCGCTGTGAAAGACAGAGCTGATGTCAGAGGCGTAACGACGGGGGGGGGGGGGGGACGACAGGGGGGGGGGGTACATATGTCACCCGTCGCCGACCGTATGGGCGCCAAAATAAGCTCATTTTAGCTGCTATTTTGAATTATAAATATAAAAAATATATGGGAGGGGGGGGGGGGCGCCAAATTGAAAGTTTGTCCCCGAGCGCTGGGTGGGGTCGCTACGCCTCTGGCTGATATTGTTCTAGTGCCGGTGTGGTGAGGCTGTACATACTTGTTTGCCCTGTGCTGTGGTTTGATAGAAAAAACCTGATGCGGCCGTGATAGAAGGACGCCATCAAACTGTGGCATTTAATTAGAGACAAGATCACATTTATGGCTTTGTAGTGTTTTAAAAACTATAATTTTTTTCCTTGAAACGAAATCCGTTAATTTTGCTATACAATTCCAGGACAATATTTTAGATCGCAAAAATACATTCTGATGATATAAAAAAAGGTAAACCACCATTTTTTTTTAACTTGATTATTCCAGCTGCTATCAAATTAACCGATTTAGTTAATTAACTATAGAAATTAAATTAGAAATGTGATCTCGAAAAATTTCGTTTTTTGTACGGAATTTCCCGACATCAGTTTGTCTCGAGCG
The DNA here is from genome assembly GCF_028476545.2 of Physella acuta. Lineage (NCBI taxonomy): Eukaryota > Metazoa > Mollusca > Gastropoda > Physidae > Physella > Physella acuta. Next base: position 98,655 of record NW_026732542.1, on the reverse strand, counting down.
ATCCGATAGGCTACTTCTTTAGATGTTAGACACCTTCCTTATATTTATTCCTTGATTTCATATTATCTTGCATCAAACGTTCGATATTATAAATAATCATCATCTCTGAGTAAATCTCATGTCGAAAGCTGACTATAAGCAAAAGTCGACATTATTGAGGTAATAAAACTAACAATAGAAGTATACGAATAATTACAAACGTTTCAAAATTACCTGAGGCTTATCTGATATTACTACAAAATTCGTAAAAAACCGCCTTTACATTATATTTAACAAATAGAAGACACTTTACTGCAAATTGGGGACGAGCTAACCATTGTATTTAGAAAGTGATTGAAACTGTTATCTAAACTGTTATCTAAACTGTTATCTAAACTGCTATCTAAATTGTTATCTAAACTGTTATCTAAACTGCTATCTAAATTGTTATCTAAACTGTTATCTAAACTGCTATCTAAACTGTTATCTAAACTGTCATCAACTCTTTTCAACCAATTTCGTTTCGAGCGCTGAGTTGTTTTTTTTTTTTTTAGACTACTTTTGTTTCCACTACTCTTGTGATTTTTACTGTGTTTTTTTTTTAATCCTTTGAAGCCCTGAAGGAGCAAAGGGCTGCATCTTTTTACATATGTGTAGCTTCTTTTTGAAGCAGCTGTGACATGGATTGATACACAGTTTGAGAACCGCTGATCTAATTCCTCAACACATTACACATTCGTTTTCACGACTTCTTTGATTGAACTTTGTTTTTGCGTGTACACTAATTTTAGCCAATTAAAGAAAACGCGTGTAGCTGTTGATGTTTTTTTGTTTTTGTTTTTTTTTTTATTATTTATTCCAGAGATGTAATGCGGGATTGACATTTCTAGAACATTGCAGGCACGTAGTATTGAAACTAAAGTTTTTATCATTAATTAACAATTCGCCCCTGATAAGTGACAGAATTTAAGATACTAAAAACGTAATTGTTTAATTAGAAATGGGTAGTGTTTTTGACATTACCCAAAAGAGTCGTGTTTTAAAATAGGAGTTTTGAAGTTAGGCGAAAAAGGACTTTGCTCGTGCAATCAAATTATAATAGACACGAATAATTAAAATTTTAATGTGGATTTTTATTTTGACCAATTAAGCTAGACTTGATGCATTAATTTCACCATGAAAATCAGGTACCTAACATAACATAAACAAATGTGTTTTATTTCTTTGTTTTTACTGTCATTTTTGTTCTAATATAAACAAGAGATATGATTGTGATACACAGGTTTCATTTAAACAACATCAGTAGGTCTACTGGACTTAACAGTGTAACTTAATTTCTGACTGATAATAGTTACAATTTTACTTAATACTTAACTTAAGTATGTCAGCAATATTACTTAATACTTTACAATCTGTCAACAGTCTTACTTAATACTTTACTAAATAATATTTCAAAACTTGACTTAATACTTTACTTAAGTCTCTCAACAGTCTTACGTTATACTTTACTTAAGTCTGTTATTTAACACTCTGACTTAATACTTTACTTAAGTCTGTCATTTAACACTCAGACTTAAAACTTTACTTAACAGTCTTTCAACATTGATACATAAGACTTTACTCAAAAATCTGTCAATAAAGTCTGACTGTCAATACTTGACTTGGTACTCTGACTTAAAACTTGACAATCTGACTGACAACAATCCCAATCGTACAGTGAGTCCCCAACCAAATGAAAGTACTCGATAACTGAAAGTGAAAGTAGATTGCTGGCTTTCTTCCTAGACTTGAACATGTACTCAACTGTGATTGTCTTTTGAAGGATTCACTACAAAATGTCGAGGGCTCTTGGAATGACTACCTCAGATGTAACCGGAAGTGGAGTCGTGACGTAGCGAGTGGAAGTCTGGGTGGAAATATCGTACACGTGTTACATAGAGGACATGAGTAGATTGTGACGTAGTTTGCCGGGAGGGACTTCGATTTAGAAATCTCACATCACGGGGTGGTCGAGGGCTAGAGTATTCGATTGCGATCCTGAAAGTATCGAGGTCGGATACTGGACCAGAGGCGTAGCGAGGGGGTGGGGGGGGGGGGTGGGTGGGGGGGGGGCTTATGTCCCCGGGCGCCGACCATAGGGGGGGGGGGCGCCAAAACGGGTTGGAAAAACAAAGTGAAAGTTTGAGGGTTGGGGTGCAAATCAAAAGTTCGAGGAGGGGGGAGGGGGGTGCAAATCGAAAGTTTGAAGGGGGGGGGGAGCAAATCAAAAGTTCGACGGGGGTGCAAATCTAAAGTTTGTCCCCGGGCGCCGGGAAGGGTCGCTACGCCTCTGTACCGGACTGAGTATGTAGGACATCCAAGTGAAGTCTACCCACCCAGGGTACCCAAAAGAAAGTAAAGAGGGCGGGACATGGAACTGACCTCGATATTCCAACATATACCTAGGTCAAAGAATCAGGGGAACTCTACTTCATCTGCCTTATGCACCGTTCTTTTAGGCTAAGTTAAACGAAGTTATTGTTGTGTTGTTTTTTTTTAATTTAAAAAAATTAAATATTGATGTATATATTAAATTGGTCATATGTAATTTGCTAAGTAGGTTTAATACTATAAAAATAACAAATGTATCCGCTAAATTTTTAAGCCTTTACTCACAACTAGTGCGCATTGAAATTAATGAATTGTTAATAATATAAAGCTTATTAATCTTTTTTTTTTTCTAAAAACAGCTTTACATAAACCTTTTAAACGCTCTTCTACATTCAAACACAGACTCTTCTATAAAAGAAAACATTTTCTAATCGCATTGTCCGATTTTAAAAATACCTAAGATTACAACGTAGAAAGAATGCAACTCATCGTACAATAGACTAAGGATATAATTAATTTTCCTTAATTGCATCATTGTCTATGCAATGTTTTTAGTTGAATAATGCAGCTGCTCTATGGGAAGACCGGGAATATTTTTGGGGTACACAAAAACTGATGACGTCATCGTATTGTGTTGCAGCCCAAGACACAAATGGCGTTCGTTGGATTGTCTTTTGGCGCAACGCTAGCGAAAAGGTCGGGTGTTTTGAAACTTTTTTTTTTAGATAATGACAAAAGCTAAATGTTGAATGAAGCTAAATGAGTTTTTGTTTTCATTTTTTTGTCAAGAACCTATTTCTTTATGAGTTGGATGGAGGAGAGAAGCAGAAAAAGTACCTAAGTATATAGAGGTATGGGCTGGATTATACTTACTCATTCTCTCTTAAAATCTCTTTTAATACATTTTTGCGACAAAAACTTTCACAATTATATCAAAAGAAAGGACAGGATTTTTTTTTTTCGTTTTTTCTTCTAATTTACAATGCACGTTGTTATAACGGCTCTGTTTTATGATACCTTTTAGAAAACTGGCTCCGTTTATTTTACGACTTTTACATGTTGAGAAAATCACTATAAAAATACAAGCAAGATTGTTTTCCCTTTTCTTCCTTTACAAGAACCAACTCTCTATAACCCAACAAGCCATCTTCTTAGAATTTATATGTGTGGGTATACTCTGTGTTTCGATTTCTCTAAGAATATTTTCTATGTGTATTAGAATTTCTAGATTGTAAAGATCCGTTGTTATTCAGATACCAAACAAAAATTACAAAGATTTGAAAAAAAAAATGAAATCTCTTTCCGTATTTTAGTAGCCGCTTTAAAAAAATAACGAATACAACGAAACCAAACAATAGAACGAAGCAAAAGAAAATATAATCTATATATATAATTCTCTTCTTGGAGACTTTTGAAAACACCAAGCTGTAGGCGCGCCTAACAGTCCCCTCTCTTCCTTTCTATGCATATCTCTACCTCCCCCACCCCCGCATGGTCTGGTGAGCTGTGCTCACGCTAAATGTTTACAATCGTAGAGTCGGTTTAGTGACGGCTTTTAGGGGCAGATAATTTAGTTTGAAACGATTTTAAACTTAGGGGAGGTAACTAAGAGGAGGCTGTTTTCACGGGGGTGGAAGGGGGGTGGATGGGGTAGGGGTTGGGGAAAAGGAGGGTTTTAGTGTTTTAAAGCAAATATTTTCAGTGGCAGCATTGGTACTGTCGAATTCACAAATTATGAATTACTGAAAAGTAGAAAATAAAACAACTAAATAGCGGCGTATGAAACGCCGCGGGTCGGCTCGTAATTCAATAAATGGCAAATGAAGTTCCGACTATAGGTATTTGTCAGATTGTTAAATACAAATAATTTAAAGGATTCACTACGTGCGTAGTCATCACTGTAGACTGTACAATCTCCCCCTCCCCCCCCCCCCCCCTTTCCCCCAAAGACAAACAACAGACCTTAATGAATCACGCAATCCATAATTTAGGAACCGGTGCTGTAATCACAAAAGTAATCGACTCCAACATTTATACTGGCATTCGGTAAAAATAAAAAACACCAGAGAAGCGAATACACGAATAGATCAAAGATCACACAGTCCGGAAGTAATCGTTCCCCTTGTTCGTTGGGCACTGCAAATTATTAAATCGATACCGAATACGGTTTTTCTTTTATAACCACTGTGTTGGAGTATTATACACATTGTTTGCCAAAAAAAAATGTATAAAAATATAAAAAAAATATATAAATATTCGTATAATCTTTTCCTAAATTTTAGTCTATCACATGTATAGTAAAAGTTCAATAAAATGAAAAAAATATTGACCTTTAAAACAACTACAACATTTTTTTTAAAGTTTTATTTATAATATATTTTGTATGCAAGAAATGTCTGTCTTGTACGCCAATAAAATTATACTTAAGCCGACTGCAAATGTGTCTTCTTATTCATCGACTGCAAATGTGTCTTCTTATTCATCGACTGCAAATCGTTGTCTTATTCGGTCAACTAATCCGATTGCCCAGATTGATCCCGCCAAAACAAAAGTATTTGGTCTCAATCAACACACACAAAAATCTGGATTTTTGTTTCCGTTTTATTTCTTTTCTTTTTTTCTTTTTCGGACGTGTCGTTCATACAAAACTAGTCACACGACAAATGTAGACTGATTAGTCTCGCCTTGGGGTGATGCTGGTTAATTAATCAGAAAACTTAATCATTGATCGCATTGGTGGAATATTACAGATTCGGTTAGGACTTGCAAGAGTATTATTTAATTATTCGTGTGTGCGTTGATTGTGCCCGTAATGAACCATTAAGCTTAGATTAATACCTTTAGATTTTTCCAATAATTAAGGTTGAGAAGAAGTGACTGATTTGTTTTTTACATGGAACAAATAGTGCAGTCGATAATTAGTAGCGTAGTTTGTGAAAAGCTACACAGTGAACATACATAAAACGAGATTTATATATATTTCTTAATGATGATATAATAAAAACAAATATATAAAAACATTATAATAATAAGATTTTAAATGCACTGAAAATAAGCAAATGAAACTATCTCGCTCTCTTTAATAAAATATATTTTTTCCCATAAGAGAGTATTTATTTAGCTTGAGTGTAAAGTGAAGATTTGTTTTGAATAAGTTTTTTTTAGTTTTCCAAGATTAAATATGATTTGTTTGAATGAGCTTGATTAACTTTAAGTAGCCTAGACAAGGCGTGTTTAAATGAGCTTAATGTAGCGTTTGCCAAATGATATAAGACTTACTATAAATAAGTTTAACTTTCAGAGGGACAGAAAATAACTTAACTTTAACACCAGATTTTTTATCTGGCCAATATGAGAGGCCAATTTTTTTTTTTTTTTTTTTTTTTGCTTAGCCGGCTCCTCATTTTGGCTTTCACAATTTAGTTATCGACTTTTAAGTACTCTACCTGCCTTGGTGACGTCATTTGTTTACCTTTGTAGGTTTAATTACCCGTAAGTGTTTTGATGATTATACTGAGATTAGCTCCCATTTTGCTGCGTTTTACTTATGTAATGCGTCACACTATTGGCAGATTGTGAGTTATAAAGATAAGGTTTTGTTTGTTTTTTTTGTTGAAAGATTGTTTTGTGATACTGTTTAGTTTTGGAAGAAGGGGTGTGTGATAGTTTTGTTTTGGAAGAAAAGTTGTGTGTGATACTGTTTAGTTTTGGAAGAAGGGGTGTGTGATAGTTTTGTTTTGGAAGAAAAGTTGTGTGTGATATTGTTTAGTTTTGGAAAAAAGGTTGTGTGTGATATCGTTTAGTTTTGGAAGAAGGGGGTGTGTGATAGTTTTGTTTTGGGAGAAAAGCTGTGTGTGATATTGTTTAGTTTTGGAAGAAAGGTTGTGTCTGATATTGTTTAGTTTTGAAGGAAGTGGGTATGTGATATTGTAAAGATAAGGGAAAATGTCCCGGCTAGTCGTTTAACATTACTCTGAAAGCGAAACTACTTTCAAACTAAAATACTTCTGTGGCCAAGTGGATTACATAATTATGACATAGCTGGTGTTATACTGTTCAAACGCTTTGGCCACGAAATGTGATGTTTGTTTCTTTAGGATCTCTATACAAGAAACCCAATACTATTATTAGATACTGGCGAAGACCCAATGCTATTATTAGATACTGGAAATGTTGACTAAATAAACTGGTAGTGATCTCCCCTAAACTTTCTCGAATATTCTTATATAAAACAACAGGGGATGGTAACTGGGGATATAGTTATGATTTTTAATCCATTTTAAATACTGAAACTTTTAAAAATAGAATAGAATCTCAGTAAAAAACAATTGCGCACCAAGCGAACGCCTAATAAAGGTGTGTATAATGGTGCGCAATAGTATTAGTACTTTAAAAATTTACATTAGTTTTTTGAGAAATCGGAAGTAGCGTAAATTACTACTTCCAGTCAACGGAAATTACTCAAAATTTAACAGAAGGTAGAGAATTAGATCTTTTACTTACATGTGAAATTTCATTTATCTATCTGAAATAGTACTCAAGTTATAGGCTTTTGAAAAATTCAAAGTAGAAAAAGTACCACTTCCGGTTGTCGGAAATCGCTCAAAAGTTGATACGGATCTACGATTTTAATATAATACTTATATATGAAATTTCATCAACCTAGCTGTAACGGTACTCAAGTTATCGTGTTTACACACGGACAGACACACACACAGACAGACACACACACACACAGACATACGGACAAGATTGCAAAATTATGTTTTTCCGTATCAGTGAGGTGTAAAACGTCGAGATTTGTAAAAATCTCGATTTTTTTTTTGCACGATTACAATACTTTCTCTATACTACGTATATACGAGAAAGTAAAAACGGAACATTTGTTTTTAAAACATTCAGTTTTAGTGTGCAAAACAAGCAGTTAAAATATAATCATCAAACATACTCTCCCACACTTAATAGCCCACACACCTACTCCCACACTTAATAGCACACACACATACACTCCCACTCTTAATTGCACAAACACCTACACTCCCAGCACACGTATAAAATGCCACGTTCTCTGACACTTTTTACCTGTGTGCACCTAAACACCTGCATCAAACTCTTTTTTTACCTGCCTTTAGGAACCATGCCATCTGTAAGGTGGCCTGTGTATCATGGCCCACCTGATTCTAAGGTCAAATGAAGGTGGCCTGTATATCATGGCCTACCTGATTCTAAGGTCATCTTAAGTTGGCCTGTTTATCATGGGCCGTCTGATTCTAAGTTCATCCGTAAGGGGGTCTGTGTATCATGGCCTGTGTATCATGGCCCATCTAATTCCAATGTTAAAGGTTGACCTGTGTCATGGTCTATGTATCATGGCCCACCTGATTCTAAGGTCAAATGAAGGTGGCCTGTATATCATGGCCTACCTGATTCTAAGGTCATCTTAAGTTGGCCTGTTTATCATGGGCCGTCTGATTCTAAGTTCATCCGTAAGGGGGTCTGTGTATCATGGTCGGTGTATCATGGTCTGTGTATCATAGTCCGTGTATCATGGCCCATCTAATTCCAATGTTATTTGAAGGTTGACCTGTGTATCATGGCCTGATTAATGTCCCCTCTAATCTGTGCGGTCGCGCGGCCGCTCAGTAGTTATAAATCCACCGCGCACTCATTAATTAAAATTAATATATCCTAAGACTTTTAAAATACCACGCACACATAATATGGTTACACACTAACTATCTCTCCTTAGACGGCGCGTTGCACATGAATCCGTGGCCAAACAATACCCAACAGTAGTGTCCATGCCACAACAAATCCTTACTCAAATACAGTTACTCAATAAAGACCCTCTTGTAAACAAGCTTTGTTCAATGTCAAGGGACGCCATTTTGGTGTAACAAAATAGCTGATAATTAATGCATGGGTACACAGTTGTCTACATAAGCTGCGTTTAGAAAAGGACAGACGATGACATGGGTTCAATAACAAAGAGAAGTTGACATCACGTTATAGAATAGATCATAATAAATTTGTTTTTCCTTGTCTATGTGTTTTTCTTGGCCTATGTTTACGTTTATGCGCGCGTTTAAATCTATGACAACATCTATGTGTAGACGTAGCATTTATATGTTTATGTTCTTATATGTGAGAGCTTGTGTGGGCGGGTGTGTGTTTGTTTCTTTATGTGTGTGTTTGTTTCTTTGTGTGTGTGTGTTTGTGGTTGTTAATGTGTATGTGTCATATTTTCTCTGTGCCCTTTGAAAAGAAACCCCTCTTAACCTGCACTGAAAAATATTCTCTCGACCAGTCTACTCCATTAACCTTTTATGTCGTGGGGCTTGGCGGCCGTCCAGATTCCATGTGACCGTCCACACTTGGGAAATCTCATGAATAGACGGCACCGAACTTCATTCTGGAAACATTTCTCTCTCAAGACTTTTCCCAAAAGTCGAAATATTCGATTAATTTAAATCGATAATTCCCCTTCACTCGTACAAACTGGAGTAGTAACCGCACTTTATTTTATATTTCAAGTTTAATAAAATAAACTGGGTTTTTTTTTTTATCTATCATGGGAAGTGCATTCTAAATTGTCGGCCATTATTATACACTTTGTTAATGCCACTACGACTGTATCAATGACGCTATTGTATCGAATCACTTCCGGCTCGGTTTTCATTGGCCAATTACGAACGAGTCTCGTAGTATTAAGCGATACTTAAGAAAATATCTTAGTATTGATGGGATCTTGTAAGAAGATTTGCACACAGGATCGCGTGCATACAGCGTGGATTAGGTTTAAATAGACAAAAAACGAGAGCTTTGTGAACGTTCGGTAGTACACATACGAAACTTTTTTGTTTTTCTCAATGAAAGATAAGTGCTCAGTTAAAATAACAGTGCTTCGTATTTTACCAATATTCTATAAAGTGTATTACTGTGGTTGAAAAAATAAATTACTATAAAATGGAGCTGGATGTTTAAAAAACAGAAATTTTCATTAAACTTGGAATCAATTTCAGTGAAGCCTGAGTCAGCATTGACTACTATATTAAAGAATTTTTTTTAATATACTTGAGGATCAATGTATGTTTTTTTAGCAAAGATCTGTATAAAAATTTCTATTTACAAATCAGTTTATGCCAATTATTTTAGAAAATCATATACGGTAATAGATTTAGTCGGTTTGGGGAAAAATTCATTTTAAGTTTTTTTAACTCTTCATTCTTAATGTTATTAAAAATTGATTTATGCGTGTAGAACTCTCTACCTTCCTTGTTTTATCTTATTATATGTGGTCCTTTCACCGCATACAATGTTAAATACAAGTTTGGTTCTTGTGTGAGCATGTGTGTATGTGTGTGAAGGATATGTGTATAAGGGGTATGTGTATGTTTGTGAGGATTGTGTGTGTATATGTGTGTGTTGTATTAGTATGTGTATGAATATAAGAGTTATGTGCATAAGGGGTTTGTGTATGTGTGTGATGGGTATGTGTTTATGTGTGTTGTGTGAGGGATACGTGTATGTGTGTGAGGGATACGTGTATGTGTATGAGGGGTGTGTATATGTGTGATATGTAAGTGAATATGTATACTTTTTGTTGTGGCTATGTGTATGTGTGTAAGTGTTATGTGTATGTATGTGAGGGGGTATGTCTACATGTGAGAGGTGTATGTGCATGTGTATGATGGGTAAGTGTATGTGTGTGAGCAGTATGCGCACAGAAATGTCGGTGAGCATGCGGAAGAATGTCGATGACATCTAGAAATTACAGATGACATTACCAGATGGTGTAACATGACATTCTCATGACAACGTTTACCACGCCACGCCCTTATAAGCACCCTTCAACATTATCTTAATTATAAACAATAATTAGCGCTACTCGTGAATGTTTTACTTAATCACAGACACACACTTAGGTAAAATACAACTTCCTTCTTTATGATCGCCATTCCACTACACTACAATTGTCAAATGTCTCTAAATATCTGGTGTATGGGGGAAAACCCTTCGAAAGTTGTATGTAACGGGCGCCACAATCGACATGTTTATTAATTACCTGCACTCTAATCCGTAGTTATATGCAGCTACACCTGTATGATTAATTAGCTTACTTAATTAAATATAATTATACTCCGTTTTCTTTTCTTCCTGATACACAACCGTCAATTATTTCTAACTTAACATTGAAGAGTCAAAAACTGTGTACAAACATAAATGACGTAGTTTATATTTATTAAGTCGGCCGATCATTACACCAAGGCCATACATTTTTCTAGACGTGTCACAGTGACATTTATGTAGAGAGTTTGGAAATGTGTTTACAATTTAAGGTTGTGACAGTTCTAGAACGCGACACTGAAGTCTAACCTACCATCAATTATCTACTATTATCCTATTTTGTGGAGTATTTATGTTAACAACGAAGTTTGGGTCAGGGCTAGAAATATGGGCAGGGAAAAAGTCAGGATTGAAGCTGAGGCGTAGCGAAGGGGGTGGGGGTACATATGTCCCCGGACGCCAACCATAGGGGCGCCAAAATGGGTTGGAAAAAAATTAAAAGCTCATTTTAGCTGCAGTTTTGAATTATAAACATAAAAAATATATGGGGGGGGGGGGGGGTGCCAAATTGAAAGTTTGCCCCGGGCGCCGGGAGGGGTCTCTACGCATCTGGATTGAAGTTAGGACTAGGTTAAGGCTAGAGCTACGTTAATTATAATATTGGCGATATTAACTTAAGCAAAAGTTCAAAAACTCCCACAAGAAGTACAATAAGACCGTATTTGATTGTAGACATTTTTTGTGTTTTTCATAAAATCAAAAACTCGCCTTTACTTCTGTAATATTTGAAAACTTATATCAAATGTATTCCCCTCCCGTCATCGTCCCCCGCCCCCTCCCCTTCCGCCTTTAACACCGTCACAACGATACGCTAAAATCATTAGGCCCAGACCTCAAAACACTCATTAGCAGCTTTCTTAAAACCATAATCAATTGATTCATTAACCCATCGATCAACCGTGTCGTTGGTTCGATCGTTGTGTCCTCAATGTATGACGATCTTGACGATCATGATGCTAGTAGCGTTTGGTGGATGGGTGACGTGTTTGCTGTATGCTACTAGCATCGGCCCAAGGTACAAACATGGCATGTGACACCCTCCCTCGGTACGGAAATGGAAAGTGCTCCCCATCTTCCTAACCCCCCTGTTATATAGATGGTATTAGTCCCACCCATCTTCAACCCCACATGTACAGAAACATTGTTAGCCCCACTCTTTTCCCCATAGGTACAGAGATGGTATTTGCCCCACCCCCACCCCCATGGTAGACTAACACTATTAACCCCACTCATTTCCCTACCCCCTGATACAGAGAGGTTATTTGCCCCCACCTGCATCCCCATAGTACACTAACACTATTAACCCCACTCTTTTCCCTACCTTCAGATACAGAGATGGTGTGCCCCTCCCCCATCCCTCGCCACACAGATGGTATTTGTCCACACACCAAAAAGAACTAAACTGACAAATGCTCAACTTAAATAAATGATATTAAAAAACTGATAGATCATTGTAATTAAGGTTTCAATCTACGTTCAAGCAGAAATTCTCCTTAATAAAAATAGGCCTAAAGTTTCGCCTCTTACTATTTATCTAGTCTAAACCAACAAATCTACTCACAAAAAGACTTATTTTAACTAATTCACTTCTATCATTATTTGGCTTAGACAATCCTAACCTATAATTTAAAAATACAATAGAAAAAAAAATTTAAGTTACCATGCGTTTCTTTTGTCTACATTATCTAAATATCATATAGATCTATAAGCACTGTTTTTCCTTTCACTTTTTTTTTGTTTTTTTTTATCTGGCTAACGTAATGAAATAGACAAGGGAGAGAAGCAATGAGTTTTCAAACGATCTCCTGACATGCTAGAGTTAGAGCATAGATGTTGTGTAAAGGGTGACCACTCCGAAACGGAAGGCTTTCTGCCCCTAATCTGTTCATCGTCTCATTAAGTTGAGTAAAAAGTTTAGAAAGCAATGGCTACAGATAGATAGGCTGTTTTTGTGTGTGTATATAGGAATCGTTCACTCAAAATTTTTTTTTACAATTCCCTGTGTTTTATAATGCTATGAAGCATTTATAAAGACTACAGCTTCTCAGTTATATATAATAGTCCTATGAAACCACCCACTCCCACCCCCACAAATATCACCAGCACTACCAAGTTAAGCAAGAAAAATAAAACATGATAATCACATTAAAAAAATAATTTGACAAACACTGACTTTAAAAAAAAAACTATTTTGACACAGACTTTGTGACATATATTATGACACACAGAGTTTAACAAATTTATAATTCAACAAACAAAGTCTTTGAAAAATGTGTATGACACCAGTAGCTTTAAAAATAAAATGACAAAATGACCATTAACAAAAACATTTGGCAACACACGACTATGGCAAGAAACAGGAGCCTAACCATAGCAAGAAACAGGAGACATCACCTAAATTCACTATACGTCTGTGAAGAAATGTTCACCCTCACACAGGGGCCATAACCATAGCACGAAACAGGGGACATCACCTTAATTCACCCTCACACAGGGGCCATAACCATAGCAAGAAACAGGGGACATCACCTGAATTCACTACACGTCAGTGAAGAAATGTGTGGTTCACCCTCCCACAGGGGCAGTAACCAATGGACGTCTTGCGTGCAGACACAAGCTGGTCTCTACAGACTTCCCTGATTGGCGAGTCCACCGGATATGAAAGCTCGCTTTAATGGTCAGATACACGCTAATAACACGGTCCGTGGGGTGGGGGAAGGTTTACTTCTACCGTGTGGTTATACAGGTGCGGGGGGGGGGGGGAGGTTTACTTCTACCGTATGGTTATACAAGTGGGGGGGGGCAGGTATGGAGTCGGGTGAATGGTAGTTATGAACTGGGGGGGGGGGGGGGGGGGGCAATGGCCAAACACATGTGAATAGGGGTTTTGGGTCGGGATGGGGTTGATGCATTTACAAGTGGGAAGGGGGGGGGGGGTTCAAGATGGGTTGTACACTCAAACAATATTAGTAGTGTGATGACGTGATGACCATATAAGTGGGGTCGGGTGGGGGAGGGAGATCTGGGTGAGTGAATGGCCTGAAACGTGGATGTATCGTGTGGGGTGAATGTCCTTACAAGTGTAGGCGAGGTAGGGACGGGGGGGGGGGGGGTTATGGGGTGGGTAAATGACCGTAGAAGTGTTAGGGGAAGAGGTGAGATGAATGCTGGTTTAAGCTGGGCTATAGGATTATAGATAGTAAGATATATAACTCCTCCGGTCAAGATTACGAGTAATCTCCCCTGTAAAAAAAAAAATTCACGTAGGCGTCCAAAACTCGTGGAACTACTTTGCGGATTGATATCAACTCGACTTAATAGCAACTACATTAGAAAAAAACTCCGAAAAAAGTTATCATCCGTAATTTTCTGCTCACAGAGCGTGCCACTATTTATAATAATGTCAACAAGGAATCGATACCCAGCCCACGTCAGAACAATGCAAATTACCACAGTTTTTGTAGAAAATTCAATGAGTTGACTACGCTTCGGATACGGTTACTCGGCTTAATACACTAATTTGTGTCGTTGTTTGTGGCTAAATTAGATTATGTCGGTTTTTTTTTTTTTTTTTTTTTTTTTATTAATAAGTGATCCAAGACGTCTGAAAGAAATAAAGAAATGTTAGAGGATGGGTGTGGTTGAGTGCTAGGGCGATCGTTTGATAACCAAGTGGTTTAAGGATTTGAATATTTCGTTTTGTTTTTCTTTCTGTTAATTGTTAAACAAAGGTAGGATAATATAGGTGATTCAAGACGTGTGTAAGAAATGTTAGGGGATGGGTGTGGTAGAGTGGTAGAGCGATCGTTCGATAACCTGAGATTTTTTAGGTGGATGTGAACTCTACTTCGTCTGCCCTATTGACCTTTAATTTCAAAAGTTATTTTAGTTATACAAATAGTGGGATTTGCTGTATACTATCGTTTTTTCATCGCGCTTTTTTGTGTGAATACAAATGCACCCAGAGGCGTAGCGACTCTTCCCGGGGACAAACTTTTAATTTGGCGCCCCCTCCCCCCTATATTTTGTTTATATTTATAATGCAAAACTGCAGCTAAAATGAGCTTTCAATTTTTTTTCCGCCCCCCCCCCCTCGCTATGCCTCTGCCATCCCCCTCCCCTTTCCATCGACTCTAATTATCTGGAGACAATTTATTAAATTAGTTTAACTCACCCAACTCCCAAAATTTCCCTCAACTCACCAATTTAACTTGATAAAGCTCAAGAAAAAAATTGCACCAATTGTCGTTTTAATTAGTTGTTTTCCCTACCCCCAAATTGTTGTGCTTTTTCTCCCAGTCGTGATGTCAGTTGTATAAGGTAGCTGATTACCTGATGCAGTTTTAAGAAACCGTGACGGTCGATTCAATAAATTGTTTCTGGATTAGACTGGGAACCAGAAGTCTCTACGAAAAAAATCTTTAAATTAGGAACATTATTCCAGCCCGTAGATTTCACAGGGTATTGACCATGGGAACGTTAGAGGTGTCCATAAATTTTGTTACACCTTCTTGGCTAGAGAGGTTCTTTTGTTGTTGTTGACGATGGTCTTATAGTAGGGATGGGGGTGAGAAATGTGACTTATCATACGAAATAAGAGTCGGCGTGGTCGAGTCGGTAAAGCTTATGGTTGCTAAACCGAAAAGTCTCGAGTTCAAACCGTCGGGCTTTGAGGCTCGTTAGCTGGGGACAGCCACAACAAACTCCAAAATTAAACAACTGCTGCCTTGTAGTTTGTTCTTGGTTGGACAAAGGCTATGGAAGCAAATCCAAAAAGAAAAGCAGGCTGAAATCGGAGTCTATGGCCTCAATGGCGCATAACCAGTTGACACATATACTTAATTGTGTTGGAGGGGATTCCTTCCAACACTAAAATTAAGAATGAAGAAGAAGATACGATATTTAATAATTAGAAATATTTGTGGGGTTTAGTGGAGTAAAAATTAAAAGTTTGAGATATGGTCATTGGGATATATTGGAGAGTGGGGGACTGTGTGACAGTGTTTTATATGGTCTGATTTATTTGTGACCAGATATAGCGATAGGGAGGGGTGGGGCTAGAATCTACTAAAAACGAGTCATATATGGACTTCACCCCCCCCCCCCCCCACACCCCCATCACCTCCTTTAGCCTACCTTAGCACACACGTTCCTTAGACCGTCCCAGTATTAGAGTGCATGTGAGTTATTTTAAATTAAAATTTATTGGTGAAGGAATTTTTTATATAAATTGTTAATATTCATTTCCTACGTTATATCATTATATCCTTTTTTCACGCGTCTTTTCTTTTTTATATCGTGGCATTTAGACAAGACATGTTTTCACTGTCGAGCTAAGTCCAAAACTGTGTTACTGTTTGTCTTTTCTGTCTAATCTGTAACCACGCTGGTGTGTGCTGACGAAGACCTTGGGTCGAAACGTCCATAGTATTTGTAACTGTCTTTAACTTGTGAGGTAACTAACACTATATGTTTCATTACTAAGTTTTCAGTACAGCTTTGTAGATAAGATAGAGTGGAATTTGTTAATGTTTATTTTCCCCGTTATATCATTACATTTTCAGTGCAACTTTTTAGATTGGATGTTATTTTTTTTCATCATTTCTCATTACACCAGAAATTAAAAAACACCCAACCGATCTAATTAACAATCATAAAACTGATTGATAACCCATCAATACTTTTTTTCTCGACGAGGAGTAGGCCTACCCTACGAGAAATCGATACACAGCCCGATCAATCAGATGTTTGTTCTTGCCATCAATCACATCGATTCTGTTCTGGCATTATTCAAATCCAAGCCTGATTAGCCGATCAATTATTTATGTTCAATACATCAAAATCATATCGACAATGCTTAATTTTTCCTCTTTCATTCTTCATCTTTTCTCAGCCTTCATCCGGGTTTTTCGACCTAATTTTCTAAAAATAACTCACTGCTTTTCTGTCATTTTAACCGTGCATACCAACTATTTGGAGTTTAAAAATTTTACTTAACCCATATTTTCTTTATCCACCTCGTTCTTTAAGAATCATATTTTCCGTTCGTGCCCAAGACACAAGGAGCAGATGAAGTTGACTTCAACCTAGAGCTCTACCGCTAGGCCACGATGTATCTTCCTTTAAGGATGTGTGTATTTTACATATTGATGTCACTTTCCTTAGTTATCTCAATTTTATCCAAGAATTTCCAATCAAATACAAATAAAGTATTTTTTTTTGTTTTTACCTTTTTCTTACTCAATGCATAGTTAATCAGCTAAAGAATATATGTATTTAATCTGATAAGAAATATCTTAAAGCAAAAATATCTTGGGATACGCTATTTAGAAAAAAAAACACAATAACTATATTCAAAAAATTTTAAAATGCATTAAGTTTGCTATACACCTAAAGTTCGGCAGTAGAAAAACAATCATATTATAATTTTTTACTGCTGGAATTCGTTAAGGAAGCCGCACGGAGCAAAGGCGCTAATGCAAACTTTTACTGTGGTTTGTTTCACTTAAAACAAGACCAGAATAATCCGGATCCTAAATTTGATGAAACTAAGCACGACAACTCCATAACAACTCAGCAAAAATACCGAGAGAAAAATAAATGGTGGAAGGGAAGGAGAAATGAGATTGAGAAAGAGAGGGACAGAGAGAACGAGAGGGATGAGAGAGAAAAGAAAATATCCCTTGGGATTTGTTTGGCCAACATTTTGACATACATGTGACCTCAATCCGCAGCAAGTTTTTCTGTGTTCTGGCACATGAAATAACGAAAGTAATCTTCCAAGTCAGATAGAATTGTTTGTTTTCACACTCTGTATATATGTGCCTATATACATTCATATATATATATATATATATATATATATATATATATATATATATATATATACATATACATATAGTTCATTAATAAAAACCCACATTTTCTGTATGACGAATCTATGGCTTTTATTTAACCATTTTACTTTCTATTTAGCACATAGTAATGCCCATAGCTTATTTCCACTATATAGGCCTACCTGTTATTAAGATTTACGAGAATAGAGCTCATGATTATTTATGTAGTTCTTTGTTTTAAAATAATAAAAGGAACTCAAAATGAAAAAAAATATATAGCTTTTTGAGGAAGACAGGTCTAAATCTCGGTGGAACCTAGATCTCGGTGGAATTTAATTAAACTCCAAGTTGACAAGAAACGGGCCGGTTATTGGGGACCCGTCTGCGCCGGGCGAATTGGTTGTCGATATCGTTTCCGGTCCCTGGCCCACGTGTTGACTTGCGCGCCATCTTGTGGCTGCGTGAGTCGTTCTGTCTATATGCTTAGCTGAGCACGGTATGCAGGGGAAGCTGAGTAGACCCAGGGGAATGGGAGGGGGTGGGGGCGGTCAATAGAGAAGGCCTCTCGGTGTGTGTGCTGGTCAATACGCCATGCCTATCAATGAGGTTGTCCATACGATGATTCCGTTCTGTTTTTTTTTACTTTGGAGGAGAAGGGCCTTGTGTTGACACTGACGAAATTCAAACAGCTTTATGGAGTTTAGTTGGGGAGTAGGGGGGGGGGGGGAAGGAGGGAATTTACACCTCAACAAGATAGTGACAGTTAATTTTTTTTTTAAACATAACCAATAAATTAGTTTCAAAGTGTGAATTTCCTATTTCAACATAAGTTGTCGATCTAAAAAAAAATATATTGCATGAAGATAATGATAAATTAGTATGCACTGTCATGCCCCTGATATAAATATAAACAAAGCAGTGGTTATTCTGTTGTTGTGTTGTTGTTTTTATTTATGTTAATGATGTTTGTCAAAGGCTATCGAAACGTTGCATGATTGCTAGTTCTATGTGTGTCCTGTTTTTTTTTTTACTATCATACGCTGGCGGCTGTTGAAGTGAACGGGGAATATATTGAAGATATCCGAACAATGAAAAATTATTATAATATGGGTCCCTTTTTGTTGTATCTATCATTTCCCTTCAGATTTTTATGTGTTGTATACATATTTATATTTTGTGATAACTATAAAGTGAAGTATTTGTATCATTAAGTGTAATTGGGTTTGTAGCATATTAAAAATAATGCCATTGCAATGCCATTTGATACCCAGTAGAATAACTCAAGATTCCCCTTCAGACCTAGAGATCCATTGGGTAGATGAAGTAAACAAAACAGAGGCGTAGCGACCCTTCCCGGCGCCCGGGGACATACTTTCAATTTGGCGCCCCCCTCGGGAGCAAATTTTCGATTTGCACCCCCCCCCCCTCGAACTTTTCATTTGCACCCCCCCCCTCAAACTTTCGATTTGCACCTCCCCCCCCTCGAACTTTTCATTTGCACCCCCCCCCCCTCAAACTTTCGATTTGCACCCCCCCCCCCTCGAACTTTTCATTTGCACCCCCCCTCAAACTGTCAATTTGGCGCCCCCCCAAAGGTCGGCGCCCGGGGACATATGTCCCCCCCCCCGCCCCCCCCCCTCGCTACGCCTCTGAAACAAAAAGTAAAAGTTCCCTTTCAAACCTGACAGTCTTTGGGGAAACTGGAGTAGAGTTCACTTGTTTCGGTGACCTCGGCATATAAGGCATATAAAGGGATAGTGTGGTCAACACTATGCCCAGCCACATTTACTTTCCCTAACGTGATTTAGGTAGACTCAAGTCTACTGACTTGAACCGGGATTCGAACTGGAGACTTTCGAGTTAGCAGTCCAGCTCTCTACCGCTAAAGGAAGTTAAAAGTAGAGCTTATATATTTCTTGACCTCGGCGTAGACATAGTGTGGTCAGCACTATGCCCAGCCACCTTTATTTTCCCTAACGTAAGTTAGGTACCCATCAGAGCTGAATCGACTCAGGGACGTTCCACTGACTTGAACTCGGATTCGAACTCGATAGGCCCCGCCGTCCAATTGTTACGCCACTGATCAAAGATAGCCCATATTTTATTTTTTTATCATGTAACTAACTTCCTTGTTAAATATATTACTTTTTTAAAAATTGATTTAATTTGTTTTATTTACTCCTCGAGTTTAGAATTCTTGGAGCTACTTCAATTTTTTTTAAGCTACATTTGTATTTATTTTTATCAAGCCTAAATTTGCTCTATAAGAAGTTACACTTTCGTAAAATAATCATTGAATGGCTGTAGATTAAAACAAAATGCAATATAGATATATACTTTTTGAAGCCGCGTAAACTAATTGTACCTAAGTTACATTTTTTAAAAATACTTTTATTTGCAATTTAAAACAAGTAATTGGAGAGCTACTTCATTTTTAAATAATTTCTTTAACTTTAAAAAAAATGTTTTTGATTGTCATTTAAATTCCGTTCTACGTATCTGGTTTTAAATTCAGCTGGAGTAGACCATAATTTAACACCAGCTTGTACCATAACTTTCCTGGCTCAATTTTATAGGGTGTAAATACGAATTAATATCGTTATTAAAAAATTCTGTAACAGCTAAATATATATTGATAAGTGCATTTATACGTGCAGGATATATATTTATATTACCAATTACTTCTTGTATACGCAAGATGGTTTTACACAAAAAGTTGTGGATTTATAACGCAATTCCCCGATTGACATATAATTACCTCCCTTGATGAACCCTGACCCCCCATCAGGTAGCCATTGAGTATGATCGAACGGCCGAGAAACTTTGTCATAATAATCTATGCACCGGAAGTGGGTGTCTTCACCGATCGCATGTCATTTCCGGTTTCATGTTTTGTATTTAAAGATGAATACCCGAGTAAAAAAATAGATGGGGAGAAGGGTTTCTTTCAGACAATTTTGTTCCGGGAGGGGGTTGGCATTTTAAACTTCATGGTGGGAGAGAGGAGGGGGGGAGGGGCAATTATAAGAATGGTTGAAGTATTTAATTACTTAATTTTCTCTGGGGTGGGCACTTTTTTCCGAATAAGCAATAGTTAAATTTACTGCTCCGTTATTTGTTACTATGAACACTCTGTAAACCAGCCTAGGTAGCATATTGTATCTAAGCTAACCCGAAAGTCTTGAGTTCGGATCCCAAGCTATAAGGCCGTACGACGTCTCTGAGTCGACCCAGCTCTAATGGGTACCTGACTCACATTAGGAAAACTACGGCGGCCGGGCGTAATGCTGACCACGCTATCCTTTCATATGCCTAGGTCTCAGAAACAGGTGAACTCTACTTCACCTGACCGTAAGATTCAAAAGGGCACTTCACTTCACTCCATATCTCAAATTACGTATCGCCTTAACTTGCCTAAATCCGGTCCTAGGCACCTTGTTCTCTAGCCTTGACAATCGCGTTCATCTTCCTACTGTTGTCATCAGTACTGGATCCCAATCCTTTTAATCCTAGGAGTCGACGCGTCAGGATCAACCAACACGTGCATCCCCTCGTGTCTGACTGTTAAAATTAAAACAGATACCTGTAGGTGAGTGACTGCATGCTCGTGGTCTGTGTTGGATTCGTTCCTGCCTGTTTCACGGAAGGAGGGTCTTTGCTTCATGGATCGACTATCAAATGACTAGTTAGTGAGATACGTGACTGAGATACGTGACTCAAAATAATGGCATGGAATACTGATTGTGATGTGCTTACTTAAAAGACATAAGATGTGATACTAGTAAAGGGCTTAGTAGATGACTTAGAAAGTATAAAGTGTAGATGAACTGCTTTATTGAGAAAAGACTGATGATGATTATCCTATTTTATAATCATATTGGCAATTAATGCGAAAGGGCTTTGATGGTATGATAACAGTTAATACTAAAGGGCTTTGAAGTAACAGTAACAGTACATACATGGTAAAGTGTTTAAAGTTTATGGCAGCTGGGGGTTATTATTTACATAGATTGGGGGTGGGGGTTATTATTTACATAGATTGGGGGTGGGGGTTATTATTTTCATAGATTGGGGGTGGGGGTTATTATTTACAGATTGAGGTGGGGGTTTATTATTTACATAGACTGGGGGTGGGGTTATTATTTACATAGATTGGGGGTGGGGGAGGGTTTTAGGCTCAATCGCAATCAAGATGTGAAATCTAACACAGTGGTGCAGTGTAAGCATGCTTGACGTAAGGTCAGCCTAATTCGTAAGCATGATTGGCTGAAGGGGGATTTTCATCGTGTGTAAGCATGCTTGATTACATTATTTGCGTTCGTTTTTTTCACTTATTCATTGAACTTTTTCCACTAATTCTAAATGCTAACTTTAGACTTGATTGTATGATTCTTTTTGTTAAATCTATTAACTATGCTATTTCTGAATGCTAACTTTAGTCTTGACTGTGTGATTCGGTTTATTAAATCTTTTAGCTGAGCTAATTCTGAATGCTAACTTTAGTTTTGACTGGTTTATTCTGGTTGTTAAATCTTTTAACTAAGCTAATTCTGAATGTTAACTTTAGTTTTGACTGGTTTATTCTGGTTGTTAAATCTTTTAACTAAGTTAATTCTGAATGTTAACTTTAGTTTTGACTGGTTTATTCTGGTTGTTAAATCTTTTAACTAAGTTAATTCTGAATGCTAATTTTAATCTTGAATGTGTGATTATGTTTATTAATTCTTTTAACTACGGTAATTCTGAATGCTAACTTCAGTTTTGACTGTGTGATTCTGTTTGTTAAATCTTTTAACTATGGTAAATCTAAATGCTAATTTTAGTCATGACAGTGTGATTCTGTTTGTTAATCCCGCACATATTTGTCACTAAATGCCGTTAGATTCTCTTCATCAAGTAAACTGTTTTCTATATACCTGCATTATTGAAATCGTGATAACTAATCGTCTACATTTATCTAGCTTGTACGCTTTTATAAACTTCTTTAGTTGCATTTTAACGTTTTAATTTCGAATTGTTTATTTAACTGTAAAATTTAGCCGGTTTAAGTAATTTTATAAACATAATTGTATTCTTGTAAAATAAATTAATGTCTGTATGAATATAAATGAAGTAAACAATGTTTTAATTTAATGTATGCTACTAGTCTTTCAATTTAACTTTTTAAAAGTCTCTTCAATTCCATACAGGTCATATCGAAAAAAGATTGTTTTTTTTATAATGCTACCCTAATCTTGATTCCAAGCATCATCCTACATATCATCATATCAAAACAAATCAACGAGTCTAATCCTAACCTACTCATCTAATGATACCATTACTCACATATCACAACGATTCGACGTTGTTTTTGTCTCAAGACATTTTTTTATAAGAACCAAGGATTTTTTTCTGTGTTGGAGAAATGGTCGATTCCTGGATAAAGTAGAGTTGATCTCTCTCTCGATTCCTGGATAAAGTAGAGTTGATCTCTCTCTCGATTCTTGGATAAAGTAGAGTTGATCTCTCTCTCGATTCCTGGATAAAGTAGAGTTGATCTCTCTCTCGATTCTTGGGTAAAGTAGAGTTGATCTCTTTCTCGATTCCTGGATAAAGTAGAGTTGATCTGTTTCTCGATTCTTGGATAAAGTAGAGTTGATCTCTTTCTCGATTCCTGGATAAAGTAGAGTTGATCTGTTTCTCGATTCTTGGATAAAGTAGAGTTGATCTGTTTCTCGATTCTTGGATAAAGTAGAGTTGATCTCTTTCTCGATTCTTGGGTAAAGTAGAGTTGATCTGTTTCTCGATTCTTGGGTAAAGTAGAGTTGATCTCTTTCTCGATTCTTGGGTAAAGTAGAGTTGATCTCTTTCTCGATTCCTGGATAAAGTAGAGTTGATCTCTCTCTCGATTCTTGGGTAAAGTAGAGTTGATCTCTTTCTCGATTCTTGGGTAAAGTAGAGTTGATCTCTTTCTCGATTCCTGGATAAAGTAGAGTTGATCTCTCTCTCGATTCTTGGGTAAAGTAGAGTTGATCTCTTTCTCGATTCTTGGGTAAAGTAGAGTTGATCTCTTTCTCGATTCTTGGGTAAAGTAGAGTTGATCTCTTTCTCGATTCTTGGGTAAAGTAGAGTTGATCTCTTTCTCGATTCCTGGATAAAGTAGAGTTGATCTCTTTCTCGATTCTTGGATAAAGTAGAGTTGATCTCTTTCTCGATTCTTGGGTAAAGTAGAGTTGATCTCTTTCTCGATTCTTGGATAAAGTAGAGTTGATCTCTTTCTCGATTCTTGGGTAAAGTAGAGTTGATCTCTTTCTCGATTCTTGGATAAAGTAGAGTTGATCTCTTTCTCGATTCCTGGATAAAGTAGAGTTGATCTCTTTCTCGATTCCTGGATAAAGTAGAGTTGATCTCTTTCTCGATTCTTGGGTAAAGTAGAGTTGATATCTTTCTCGATTTCTGGATAAAGTAGAGTTGATCTCTTTCTCGATTCCTGGATAAAGTAGAGTTGATCTCTCTCTCGATTCTTGGATAAAGTAGAGTTGATCTCTTTCTCGATTCTCGGGTAAAGTAGAGTTGATCTCTTTCTCGATTCTTGGGTAAAGTAGAGTTGATCTCTTTCTCGATTCTTGGATAAAGTAGAGTTGATCTCTTTCTCGATTCTTGGGTAAAGTAGAGTTGATCTCTTTCTCGATTCCTGGATAAAGTAGAGTTGATCTGTTTCTCGATTCCTGGATAAAGTAGAGTTGATCTCTTTCTCGATTCTTGGATAAAGTAGAGTTGATCTCTTTCTCGATTCTTGGATAAAGTAGAGTTGATCTCTTTCTCGATTCCTGGATAAAGTAGAGTTGATCTGTTTCTCGATTCTTGGATAAAGTAGAGTTGATCTGTTTCTCGATTCTTGGATAAAGTAGAGTTGATCTGTTTCTCGATTCTTGGATAAAGTAGAGTTGATCTGTTTCTCGATTCTTGGATAAAGTAGAGTTGATCTCTTTCTCGATTCCTGGATAAAGTAGAGTTGATCTCTTTCTCGATTCCTGGATAAAGTAGAGTTGATCTCTTTCTCGATTCTTGGGTAAAGTAGAGTTGATCTCTTTCTCGATTCCTGGATAAAGTAGAGTTGATCTCTTTCTCGATTCCTGGATAAAGTAGAGTTGATCTCTCTCTCGATTCTTGGATAAAGTAGAGTTGATCTCTTTCTCGATTCTTGGATAAAGTAGAGTTGATCTCTTTCTCGATTCTTGGGTAAAGTAGAGTTGATCTCTTTCTCGATTCCTGGATAAAGTAGAGTTGATCTGTTTCTCGATTCCTGGATAAAGTAGAGTTGATCTCTTTCTCGATTCTTGGATAAAGTAGAGTTGATCTCTTTCTCGATTCTTGGATAAAGTAGAGTTGATCTCTTTCTCGATTCCTGGATAAAGTAGAGTTGATCTGTTTCTCGATTCTTGGATAAAGTAGAGTTGATCTGTTTCTCGATTCTTGGATAAAGTAGAGTTGATCTGTTTCTCGATTCTTGGATAAAGTAGAGTTGATCTGTTTCTCGATTCTTGGATAAAGTAGAGTTGATCTGTTTCTCGATTCTTGGATAAAGTAGAGTTGATCTCTCTCTCGATTCCTGGATAAAGTAGAGTTGATCTCTCTCTCGATTCCTGGATAAAGTAGAGTTGATCTCTCTCTCGATTCCTGGATAAAGTAGAGTTGATCTCTTTCTCGATTCCTGGATAAAGTAGAGTTGATCTCTCTCTCGATTCCTGGATAAAGTAGAGTTGATCTCTCTCTCGATTCCTGGATAAAGTAGAGTTGATCTCTCTCTCGATTCCTGGATAAAGTAGAGTTGATCTGTTTCTTGATTCCTGGATAAAGTAGAGTTGATCTCTCTCTCGATTCTTGGATAAAGTAGAGTTGATCTCTTTCTCGATTCCTGGATAAAGTAGAGAAGATCTGTTTCTCGATTCCTGGATAAAGTAGAGTTGATCTCTCTCTCGATTCCTGGATAAAGTAGAGTTGATCTGTTTCTCGATTCCTGGATAAAGTAGAGTTGATCTCTTTCTCGATTCCTGGATAAAGTAGAGTTGATCTCTTTCTCGATTCCTGGATAAAGTAGAGTTGATCTCTTTCTCGATTCCTGGATAAAGTAGAGTTGATCTCTCTCTCGATTCCTGGATAAAGTAGAGTTGATCTCTCTCTCGATTCCTGGATAAAGTAGAGTTGATCTCTTTCTCGATTCTTGGATAAAGTAGAGTTGATCTGTTTCTCGATTCTTGGATAAAGTAGAGTTGATCTCTTTCTCGATTCTTGGATAAAGTAGAGTTGATCTCTTTCTCGATTCCTGGATAAAGTAGAGTTGATCTCTTTCTCGATTCCTGGATAAAGTAGAGTTGATCTCTTTCTCGATTCTTGGATAAAGTAGAGTTGATCTCTTTCTCGATTCCTGGATAAAGTAGAGTTGATCTCTTTCTCGATTCCTGGATAAAGTAGAGTTGATCTCTTTCTCGATTCCTGGATAAAGTAGAGTTGATCTCTTTCTCGATTCCTGGATAAAGTAGAGTTGATCTCTTTCTCGATTCCTGGATAAAGTAGAGTTGATCTCTCTCTCGATTCTTGGATAAAGTAGAGTTGATCTCTTTCTCGATTCCTGGATAAAGTAGAGTTGATCTCTTTCTCGATTCCTGGATAAAGTAGAGTTGATCTCTTTCTCGATTCCTGGATAAAGTAGAGTTGATCTCTCTCTCGATTCCTGGATAAAGTAGAGTTGATCTCTTTCTCGATTCCTGGATAAAGTAGAGTTGATCTCTTTCTCGATTCCTGGATAAAGTAGAGTTGATCTCTTTCTCGATTCCTGGATAAAGTAGAGTTGATCTCTCTCTCGATTCCTGGATAAAGTAGAGTTGATCTCTTTCTCGATTCTTGGATAAAGTAGAGTTGATCTGTTTCTCGATTCCTGGATAAAGTAGAGTTGATCTCTTTCTCGATTTCTGGATAAAGTAGAGTTGATCTCTCTCTCGATTCCTGGATAAAGTAGAGTTGATCTCTTTCTCGATTCTTGGATAAAGTAGAGTTGATCTCTTTCTCGATTCCTGGATAAAGTAGAGTTGATCTCTCTCTCGATTCCTGGATAAAGTAGAGTTGATCTGTTTCTCGATTCCTAGATAAAGTAGAGTTGATCTCTTTCTCGATTCCTGGATAAAGTAGAGTTGATCTCTTTCTCGATTCCTGGATAAAGTAGAGTTGATCTCTCTCTCGATTCCTGGATAAAGTAGAGTTGATCTCTTTCTCGATTCCTGGATAAAGTAGAGTTGATCTCTTTCTCGATTCCTGGATAAAGTAGAGTTGATCTCTCTCTCGATTCCTGGATAAAGTAGAGTTGATCTCTTTCTCGATTCTTGGATAAAGTAGAGTTGATCTCTTTCTCGATTCCTGGATAAAGTAGAGTTGATCTCTTTCTCGATTCCTGGATAAAGTAGAGTTGATCTCTCTCTCGATTCCTGGATAAAGTAGAGTTGATCTCTTTCTCGATTCCTGGATAAAGTAGAGTTGATCTGTTTCTCGATTCCTGGATAAAGTAGAGTTGATCTCTTTCTCGATTCTTGGGTAAAGTAGAGTTGATCTCTCTCTCGATTCCTGGATAAAGTAGAGTTGATCTCTCTCTCGATTCCTGGATAAAGTAGAGTTGATCTCTTTCTCAGCACGCGACGTATGAATGCTTAGTATGGTCAGTACTATGCGCGCTGCATTTACTATCCCATACTTCGATCAGGCACACTAAAGAGCTGGTTGGACTCAACAAACTCGGACACTGATCCAAACTCGAAACTTTCATGTTAGAAATCGCAATTAGTAATTGCTGTAACATCTTTTTTTTTTATTAGATACATCGATGACATTAAACAGTGTGAAAGACGCATGTTGGAGACATGCAAAGATAAACAAAAGCTTGAACAGTTGATACGTTATTTCAACCTCGTGTATAAAAACTGTGGTAGGTCTAACTGAAAATAAAATGTATCAACTAGCAGTCAAAGCCCTGGTGAGGCTATTTTTCTTTCTGGCATCGCTACTCTTTAAGGAGTCGGCCTGGTCGACTCGGTAAAGCTCATGGTTGCTAAATTGAAAAGTCTCGAATTAAAATCCTCGGGCAAATGAGGCTCGATAGCTGGGGATAGCCACTCTTCTGGGCGAGACAACTCCAAAATTAAACAACTGCTGCCTTGAATTTTGTTCTTAGTTGGACAAATGCTATGGAGTTTAATCCAAAAAAAAGTAGTCTGAAATAAGGAGCATAACATATTGATACATAATTGTGTTGGAGGGAACACATTAAAACACTAGAATTAAGAACGAAGAAGAAGATTCTACCCTTTATATCGAAGTTACTGGGGTTGTACGATTGGGTCAGAGGGCGTCCATAAATGACGTCACACTCGTAGGGGGGTTGTAATTTTGTGACAGTGTGTGATGAGGGGGAGGGGGGCTTTCAGAGAGGATGACATCACACTTTTGCATTATAAAAAAAGCAATGTTAGAAAACTAATTTTTTGCCGTTATTTCCCGTTTTAGAAAAAGGTTTAATAAATTGTAATAGAAATTGGTTAAAATACTCTATGTTGACAGTTCAGACAAGATTTTTGAAAAAAATCGATGTTTTAAGAAAAATCAAACAGCAATTTTAAGGGGGTGGGAGGTTGTAGGCTGGGGTGTGACGTCATTTTATAGGGGGGGTCTGGCTTTTTGTGACAATGTGTGACGGAGGGGAGGGGGAGGTAAAAATCGTCCAAAAAGCTTGACGTCATTGATGGATAACCCCTTATAGCTATAAATAGAGTAGCAATGCCAGAAAAATAATTAATTAATTTTAATTAATTAAAACGTGGTTACTGCTGCTCCGAATATTAAAAAAAAGTACGGATTTTTCTAGTTCCGCTTCTCCGTTTCCAGCGATATCCGATACAACTTTTTAATTCAGGATAATGTTAACTCTTTAACAGCCGACCCCTGTGACTCGAACTGTCTCGATGCTCAAATAAAAGAAAATCCCTGTGGGTAAGTGACTGCTGCATGGTCGTGGCCTGTACTGGATTCGTTCCTCTACCTGGGTTCTTACTTGGTAGAGGTACTGTATTAAATTATTGCATGGTCGTAGCCTGGGCTGGATTCGTTCCTCTGTCTGGGTCCTTACTTGGTAGAGGGACTGTATTAAATGACTGCATGGTCGTGGTCTGTACTGGATTCGTTCCTCTACCTAGGTCCTTACTCGGTAGATGGACTGTTACTAACAGATGTAGGTTTACTTAGATGTTGACTGAAAATGACGAGTTATATTAGTGATATAGGAATTACGTGTAATCTGTAATACTTAATGGTGAGGAGATTTGTTTAGTGTGTAAGCATGCTTGGTGGGTGGGTGGGCAGTTGATGTAATGTGAAAGCATACTTTGTGGGTGGACAGTTGATGTAATGTGTAAGCATGCTTGGTGGTTGGGCAGTTGATGCAATGTGTAAGCATGCTTGGTTGTTGGGCAGTTGATGTAATGTGTAAGCATGCTTGGTTGTTGGGCAGTTGATGCAATGTGTAAGCATGCTTGGTTGTTGGGCAGTTGATGTAATGTGTAAGCATTCTTGGTGGTTGGGCAGTTGATGTAATGTGTAAGCATGCTTGGTGTGTGGACAGTTGATGTAATGTGTAAGCATGCTTGGTGGTTGGGCAGTTGATGTAATGTGTAAGCATGCTTGGTGTGTGGACAGTTGATGTAATGTGTAAGCATGCTTGGTGTGTGGACAGTTGATGTAATGTGTAAGCATGCTTGGTGGTTGGGCAGTTGATGTAATGTGTAAGCATGCTTGGTTGTTGGGCAGTTGATGTAATGTGTAAGCATGCTTGACAGATGGGAAATATGTTCGATTTCAATTTTTTACCTCTTGACTCTCCCGCTTGCTTCTGTTCATTAAACCCGTAGGATTATTCTGAATGCTAACTTCTGATTGTGATTGGTACCGTTTTAAGATTTCTAATAGTTAATTAATGCAATGCTCTTCGTGGACTTTTTTGTAACTGCTTGATTTGAATCATGTCATGTTCCTATATACTTAACGTAAACTCTATTAGTACTGAAGTGTTGTTTAAAATTTTAATTCTATTCATTTAAAAAATAGTTTGTTCAGCTTGATTTATATGTTTATAATTGCGCTTAATTGCTTCAAAAGAATGTTCTCATCGAAATTTCATTTAATTTAGTTTAAACAACATGTTATGTTGTATTTTTTTAAATAAATGTAAATTGCCATTTTGTAAAACAATCTTGATACTAGTCTAATATCGGCAGGTGCGAAGAAAATGTGTTTTAGTATCCTAGGTTTCTTTCGGGCATTTTGCTCAAGGGGGGGGGGGTGTTTTAAATCACACTTTTGAACCTACAGTCTATAGCGGCAGATGAAGTAGAGTTCACCTGTTTCTGTGCCCTTGGTATATGTGGTCAGCAGTATGCCAT
Source organism: Physella acuta (assembly GCF_028476545.2). Classification (NCBI taxonomy): domain Eukaryota; kingdom Metazoa; phylum Mollusca; class Gastropoda; family Physidae; genus Physella; species Physella acuta. The sequence goes on along the minus strand of NW_026732542.1, from coordinate 68,882 downwards.
GCCATCTTAGTTTCCCCTAACGTGAGTTTTTTTCCCCTCGGCGTATGAGGGACTCAGGTACCCATTAAAGCTGAGTGAACTCTATGAGGTCCAACAAACTCGAGCAAGAGCCAAGCTCGAGACTTGCACATTAAAAATCGTAATGAGTCATTTCTGTTGAACATCTTTTTTTTTAATCAGAAACTTTAGCGCCGTCTTACTGTGTAAGAAAAATCTAATCGAAAAATGTAAGGAGGAAAAAACAGTTGCGTCTTTGAAGGATTTTTATGAGACGCTGGAAACCAAATGTGGTAGGTTTCTTTTATTTAGAGTTAAAAATGGTACTTGTATTATAGCTGGCATGGTCTTGTTGAAGCGGATTTTTTAAATCTGGTGTTGCTGTCATTAATATAACCCCGTGCCTGACTTAATTAGTCGTATTTCTAAATTCATCCAATCATAGTCTTCACTCTCGCCTTGACCTTTACATTGGACCCTAACTTTACAAAAACGTTTTTGCTCTGTCGGTCATCATAGAAGTACCGTTGTAATCAAATTGTACCAAATTTCTAACAACCAAAACCATTGTTTACATAATTAATAGCACCGTTGTAATCAAATTGTACCAAATTTCTAACAACCAAAACCATTGTTACATAATTAATAGCACCGTTGTAATCAAATTGTACCAAATTTCTAACAACCAAAACCATTGTTTACATAATTAATAGCACCGTTGTAATCAAATTGTACCAAATTTCTAACAACCAAAACCATTGTTACATAATTAATAGCACCGTCGTAATCAAATTGTACCAATTTTCTAACAACCAAAACCATTGTTACATAATTAATAGCACCGTTGTAATCAAATTTATAAATTAACTCAAAAAATAGTTACAAAAATGAAACAAACACTGTAGTTAAGTTGCTAAATTACAAATATATCCATTAATAAAAATGTAGGTCTACATAACTGAATACCTAAGTTTGTTTGATTTCATGGTGTACCACATATCACTTGCACTCGTGTGAGTTAACATCTGTAAACGTGATCAAATGGAACATCATGTTGGTATATGACAAGGTGTTCGTAACCAGTGTTTCTTCCAGGCTTTTTTCTCCGGGGGGGGGGGGCACTTGAAATTTTCGGGGGGGCGGTAGACTTTCTTCGGGGGGGGGGGGGGGGGGGGGAAGGCGGACACTGTTAAAAGTATATATTTTCTATATAAATTATATAAATTTCATTTCGTTCGGGGGGGGGGGGGGGCGGTAAAAAAAATTCGGGGCCCCGAAGAGATGCCTGGAAGAAACTCTGTGCGTAACAGTAGGTATGGGGGTGGGGGTGGGGAGAGGAATGACCGTCGGTAATGACTGGTTGTGTATAACAGTGTGTCTAAGGGGATGACAGGGTGTGGGGGGAGTGGGGAATTCGCACTCTTCTTTATATGTTCGTATTCAGCGTCATTAGATCTGTTACCCCCTCCCTCCCCTCCCCCGTACCCCACACAAGCACCCGTTACTAGTGGGACATCAGCATATGTTGGTATTTAAGGGAGACGTCAGCCAATACTTATTTTATACTTTAAAAATATATTTTTGGACTTTGGGGAAAATATTTCTACGTGGAAATAATAATATCTAATCTAAAATATAAGAGGATAAAGAACTGTGGTTTTTGATCGAATAAACTCTCTCTCTCTCTCTCTCTCTCTCTCTCTCTCTATATATATATATATATATATATATATATATATATATATATATATATATATATCAACTATATATATATAAATATATTTCTTTGTGTAAATTTATATTTACACACAAACACAACTAAATATACACTCACACACAAACACATTAACACACGCAGGCGCACTATAGACTTAGATTTGATAAAATTCTAATACATTCACTTAAACTAAGACGTTAACTAAAACACTAACACATTCGCTTAAACTAACACATTCACTCATAGGCGTAGCGACCCTTCCCTGCGACCGGGGACAAACTTTTGGATTTGCACCCCCCCCCCTCAAGATTTCGATTTGCACCCACCCACCCCCCCCCCCCCCCGTTCAAACTTTCGATTTGCACCCCCTCTCAAGATTTCGATTTGCACCCCCCCCCCCCTCAACCTTTCAATTTATTTTTCCAACCCATTTTGGCGCCCCTAAGGTCGGCGCCCAGGGGACATATGTCCCCGCCCCCCCCCCCCCCTTGCTACGCTACTGCATTCACTAAAACACTAACACGTTCACTAAAACACTAACACATTCGCTAAAGCTCAAACACATTCACTTAAACTAACACATTCACTTAAACTAACACATCCACTAAAATTCTAACACATCCACTAAAATTCTAACACATCCACTAAAATTCTAACACATCCACTAAAATTCTAACACATTCACTATTACTAAGAAGTTAACTAAAACACTAACACCCTCACTAAAACTCTCATAAACTAAAACTCTAACACATTCACTAAAACTAACAAATTCACTAAAACACATTCACAAATACACAAAGCTCGGTGAACACATTGAAACTATTTCCGATTGAATTTGATTTCAGCCAACTCCAGCTATGCTAAATATGCCTGCTCTCGTGAGCTGTCCACGTGCTACCCAGCTGATTTAGCCAATAAGAATACCACCATTTTGTGCAGGTGAGTTTTTTGTTTTTTTTTTTTGGGGGGGGGGGGGGGTGGAAATGCCACCATTTTGTGCAGGTGAGTTTCTGTGTTTGGGGGGGGGGGGTTGGAAATACCAGCATTTTGTGTAGGTGAGGTTAGGATGATGGGACTACCACCAGTTTGTGCAGGTGAGTTTTTTGTTGGTTTTGTTTTTTTTTGGGGGGGGGGGGGGGTGGAAATGACACCATTTTGTGCAGGTGAAGTTAGGGTGATGGGAATACCACTATTTTGTGCCGGTGAGGTTGGGATGATGGGAATACCACCATTTTGTGCCGGTGAGGTTGGGATGATGGGAATACCACCATTTTGTGCAGGTGAGTTCCTGTGTTTGGGGGGGGGGGGATGGAAATACCAGCATTTTGTGTAGGTGAGGTTAGGATGATGGGACTACCACCATTTTGTGCAGGTGAGTTTTTTGTTGGTTTTTTTTGGGGGGGGGGATGGAAATGACACCATTTTGTGCAGGTGAAGTTAGGGTGATGGGAATACCACTATTTTGTGCCGGTGAGGTTGGGATGATGGGAATACCACCATTTTGTACAGGTGAGGTTGGGATGATGGGAATACCACCATTTTGTACAGGTGAGGTTGGGATGATGGGAATACAACCATTTTGTACAGGTGAGGTTGGGATGATGGAAATACCACCATTTCGTGCCGGTGAGGTTGGGATGATGGGAATACCACTATTTTGTGCAAATGAGGTTAGGATGATGGGAATACCACCATTTTGTGCCGGTGAGGTTGGGATGATGGAAATACCACCATTTTGTGCCGGTGAGGTTAGGATGATGGGAATACCATCATTTTGTGCAGGTGAGGTTGGGATGATGGGATTACCACCATTTTATGCAGGTGAGGTTGGGATGATGGGAATACCACCATTTTGTGCCGGTAGGGTTGGGATGATGGGAATACCACCATTTTGTGCCGGTGAGGTTGGGATGATGGGAATACCACCATTTTGTGCCGGTGAGGTTGGGATGATGGGAATACCACCATTTTGTGCAGGTGAGGTTTGGAAAAAAATGTGGTTTAGGTTAATGGAAATACCAGTATTTGGATTGGGCGAGTTATTTTGATATGGTCCAGTCCAAGGAAATATAAAATGTAAGTATAGTGTATTTAGATAAATATATATGTCGTATACACTTATATTGTAGATATAGAGTATTTTAATAATATATCCAATATTTTCCTAGTATTTGAAAAAGTCTTGGCTGTATTTTAAAAAATAAAGTGTTTCTTTTTTCTCCGGAGGGGGGGGGGCACTTGAAATTTTCGGGGGGGGGGCGGACGCTGTTAAAAGTATATATTTTCTATATAAATTATATAAATTTCATTTCGTTCGGGGGGGGGGGGCGGTAGAATTTTTTCGGGGGGGGGGGGCTTGGCCCTTCCCCCCCCCCCCCCCCCCCCCCCCCGAAGAGATGCCTGGAAGAAACTCTGAGAGGGAACTTTACTTTTATACTGGTAGTAACTCCTGCGATGCCTACACTCCTAGATTCAATGTTATGTTTCTCCCCATACTTCAGCAAACTGGAGGAGATAAAGAACTGCGTGCGTAAAGTCAAACAAAATTACTGTAAACCTGGCAACCCGGATCACGAGGCAGTCTTCAGGGAAATCGAAAAACTTTTCGGACCAAACACATGTATGTATAATGTATAGGTTTATATTTTAAGTATTTAAGTGCACAGTTTTATGTTTAATTTGAACAAATGTTTAGATGGTTGTTTAATTTAATACATTTTAAGTGAACAGATTTATGCTTAATTTAAACAAATGTGTAGATGGTTGTTTATTTTAAATATTTTTGATAAACAAATATGTGTAGCCTATATTTTTTCTTTAAATTAAACACATCTATATATCTATTGTTTAAGTTTTAAATTAAACAAGTGTGTTCATAGTTTGATGTTTAAATTAAATTAATGTTTAATATTTTTATCTTTATTTTTAAACATTTTTTTTTAGTTTTATACTTAAGGTTTATGTTCAACACATGCATGTGTAATTTTTCTTTTTTTTTTAATTAAATATGAACATTTTAATTACGAATGCTACCTATTTCTAGCTTATGTTGCGATGTAGGGAAAAAATAATGGCTAGCTGAAAACACATAACCTTCTATACTTGTTGGATGAGATTTACTACTCAGCTTATTAATTTAAAAGTTTTATCATTTTCTAAGAAATGTGTGGATATATTCATTTGGTGCGGTCTCCGCCTTTAATATATATATATATATATATATATATATATATATATATATATATATATATATATATATATAATTTTGGCTATTGTTTTTGGGACTCAGAGCGGATAAGGGGTTAAACCCCAACCATCTGTCGTGACTATGCCAGTTAAGCTAACAAAATATTCTACAAAACTAAAAAAATAAAAAGTTTTTTTTTAACAATCTTGAATATAGAACCACAATGATATAGTGGCGTTACTAGGTGGGGTTTCTACTTATTGGGCTGTCTGCCCCCCCCCCCCCCCCCCACGAGATACAATGAAGCATGATGATAATAACCTTTGACCTAACTTACACATTTTATTTTTACAGGCAGTGGATCCACGTCACCCAAGACATCTTTTCTGATGATATTTACCCTCATCACTTTTGTGCTAGTCCATAAGTTATAGATTTTAAAATTACCCTTATTTTAAATCACACTTATTTTAAATTATACTACGTGAGAAAATCTCTGTGACATTTAATGTCATTTTCTTTACTTCAACTTCCAAGCGAAAATTTGTAAAATTACTGATCTTTATCTTCAGTATTCTAAATTCTTATCACGTTTAAATTATTAGAATGCTTATGAATACGAATGCAACATAATGTTTACATAAATGTTCTTAATTGGGACGATGTGGTTGGATGGTAGAGTGAATGACTGCATACCCGAAAGTCTCAAGTTCGGATGCTAGAATCCACAAAGCTCCGATGGGTACCTGACTGACGATAGTGAAAATAAAGGCAGCTGGGCAAAGAACTGACCACGCTATCCCTTCACGTGTCAAGGTCACCGAAACTCGACTTCAGTTCTTTGTAATATAATGTACAAGCAAAAAAAAAAGAAATAAAAAAAAACATAAAAGTAATAAAATTGTCATTGATTTTTAAGGCTCATATTAAAAATCAATATAGAAGTATTAGAGTTTATCCATGAATTTATGGGTAGGGCTAGATTTATAACTGGATTACAAAGAGTTGATTACAGAAACCATATATTACGCAAAGGGATTATTTTCTTACTAAGGGTGGAATAGGGATTGAGAGTACAAAGTAATCAAAGGGTGTGACTTTTCTAAGTTGTACAGTAGAATCCAAATTTTCCAAACTAAGTTTTTTTCTAACTTTTTTTTGTAACTTGAACTAAAATTGTAATATATCAAAATTCTAAGCTTAAAGTTTTTTAAACTCTTTAAAGCTTTTTCTTATGTATTGTTTGACAAATTAAAAAACTAAATTAATGAAACAAAAATAAACTTCCATTTTTGTTTACCCAGCTTCGGCCTTGTGTTTCTAATGTAGATCTACATCTACTTTTAAATTATAATAAACCATCAGTCACTGCTGACAGTGTATTGCTTTAACAACTAAACCTAGTCCACTGAAAAGTAAATGGATTTGGTAAACTTTTACAAAACATATGCCATTGGTTAACTTTGATGTAAATTATTTTTTAAGTTAAATTTGAACATTCTATGATGTATAATTATTATTAAATAATTATGTAATATTTTCATGTTTTCTTATAACAAATGATGTATGTTTAGCCAATATTTGTGTTATAAATTTAATTTTTTTTCTAACTGATACCATCATGCTCTTCCATGATTCAATTGTGAAATTTTTGAATGAAAACTTGGTTTTGTAGAATGGAGAAAAACGGCTTAAGTATCAAATGATCTTTCTAGGATAGTTTTCTTTACAATGGTCATTTTATGAGTTGTTTTTTTAATTGTTTGAAATATTTTTCCTCCATTTTTTACTAAAATAAAATGATTAAAATTTTTAATTAGAATTGTAAAAAGAAATATCATCCACAAAAATATGTCAAAATACTTTTTAGGAGTCATTTTTTTTTTATTATTGAAAAAAAAAATTCTCTCTTTTTTACTAAAATATAATGATTAAAATTTTATTAAATTAGAATTGTAAAAATAATATCCACAAAAAAATGTCAAATACAGATATGCAGGGGGAATAAATAGCATCTATTGTTAAGAATGACAAGATGCAACTTAATGCTCTTACATAAATTGAAGGGACATAAGCCTATTATCACAAACAACATACAATATGTTTATGAAAATCAGCTAAGATTAATTTTTTACTAAGGCAAATATAAAAGTATGAAATAATAAGTGTTTCGATTCTGCTTCTCTTATTTTTAAGTGAAAAATTAGTTTTTAAAAAGATTTGTATATTTTTGTTTGCCAAACTCATCTATGCAATATTATAATTATAAACTGAACAGCAGTAAAGTAGTTATACAACACTACTAAGTATAGCAATGTATGCTAATAGAAATGGACTATTTACATAAACTAAGTAAAGTTATTGGTGTTTGGTTCTTGGTTTATTTTGTTATTTTGTTGGGTCAGGTGTTTGCTTATTTATTTATTTGTGACAGAAAGTCAAAACATTATAACAAGATAAATAATAATAAACTACCCATGTGCCTACCCCTTTTCTCTATGATCATGAACATGTGATAATAATTTGTGTGACTGTTTAACAAAGTTTTGGATCTTAGCTTGTTCATCTATGTTTATTAGGGACAATAAATCTGTGCGATGAATGTGTTTTTTTTAAATATATTTTAATAAAAATATTCACGGATTTTTATTTTATAAGCGTTTAGAAATATGGTGCTTCATGTTGTTAATCTGCATTCATTGGACTCAACATTTAAAAATACTAAAAACTATTTCTAATATATGTGTTTTTTTTTTGGAATCTGTATTTTAAAACTCATATTAAGAAATTAAGTATAATCTTAAAATTTGTAATATATGTTATTTTGGAATCTGTATTTTTAAAACTCAAATTATGATCACAACTATTTTTTAAATATATATTAGTCATAGGAAGACACATTAGACACTCAAATATTACATTTATACTATTTCCGTTTTAACATGAACTGAACAGTTACCTTAAGGCTGATTCTTTGTTGTAAAAAGCTTAGGATTGCTTTTATTTTTGGAAATGCTTTAATAATATTTTATGTTTCACACCTCCAGATGATTATGGAGCTGTAGTTATTTTTATTTGTATTTTCCTATTCCTACACTGATATATTATTATTTTTAATAATTTTAAATAGCCATATGTTTTAGACATACAATCTTTGTTTTGCAATTTTCTAGCAAACAAAGAAAAATTTTTGTTAATATTTCCATATGTGCCAAATTTGGAATGAAAGCAAAATAATATTTATATTTAGTTTAGCAAGTTAAACTACATTTTACAAAATGTCTAATGTAAATTCATAAATTATGCTAAAATGCATTTCTTTTAGGCATTGTTTTTAACATTATTTTAAACCTACTATTGATGTAAAATATATAGACGTATGTAGATATCTTGGTTTAATTGCAGGCAATTTATTGTGATGCATTTCCTTATTGTTTAAATATTTTTATTGAACAGTATTAAGCTCAAAACGTTGTTGCAAAATACTTTGTATAAAATAACAACCATTGAGGTTTTTTTGTTTTAGTAATCCATGACCAATACTTTTCAGTTTAAAATTTACAATTAATTTCAAAATTAAGCTAATGCAATGCATTACAGGAGAATAATTTGATATCATTTTATTTTCTGTATTAAAGGTTTTGTTACCGTAAGATCACCAGTGAGTTTTAGAAATTATGAAAGAAATTGTTTTGCCATTATCTTCTAGTATTTTAATATGATCATGTTTTACAAATTACATGTTTGGGTGTTTCACTTTTGATGGCATGTTATTCCTTAAAAAAATGAATTCTTTTATGTGGTTTGCCACTTTTAAATTCTTTGTATTTGTTTAAAAATCATTTTAAAGCTCTTTTATTTTTTTTTACAATTGAAAAGGTTTGCAAATTAAAAACAAAACAAATTAATAAAATGCCTCCTTTCTAAATTTTATTTAGCAAAAAATGTGTATGTTTTTACCTGTAATACTAACAGCATGCAATGTAATATTAAAATTGTATTTCAATAAAGATGAAATAAATCTCAATACTACTTTTGATTTCTTTTTCATTTTTAGTTAATAATTCTTTAAATTAAAGAAGGATAAAATTTCCTTGCAAGGTTGTTTAAATTAAATTAACTTGAGTTAAGTTACATTAACTTATCTTTCTAAAGGTTGTAATTATTCATATTCAGCAGTTAATGAGATATCTTTTCTAACAGATTAGTCCTTCTATCTGTGTTGTGTTGCTTTATTTTCACTATAAAAACACTGAGATATAAAAATACTTTCTGAAGAGAATAACCTTGGTTGAACATCATAGACACAAACCAGGTACTTGTTGCACCGACTAATTAGACTTAACAATCAATGTATTACTACCAATTAAGCTACCACAACAGTTGAATAATTTTTAAAAAGACTGGTTTTGTTTTTTATAAAAACTTTATTACAAAAATAAACATTGTCTTAAATAAATTATGCTGTTATTAAATGCAAACATTTTCATTGCTTTATTTAAATTTAAAGCAAAGAAAACACAGTTCAGCTTCGAAGTTTTGTCTTTTAAAACTTTATTACACAAAAAATACAAGCACTTTTTCAATAAATAAATAGATTCATGTATAAAAAACTATAATGTCTGCACTTGTTCTTAAGTTACACTTTTAACCCTAGCAGTCCACTGGGCAGATGAAGTAGAGTGCACTTGTTCTTAGGATAGCATAATAATTAATTTGAAGTCAATAGATCTGTTTTGTAAATATCAATGCAAGTTTAGTGGGCAGTTGTGAGTTAAAGGTCATTTAGAATAAATGACTATATATGACTATTCTGTTTGGCTGAAAATGTTATAACAAAATAAAACTGTTTTATGTGCCTTAAATAGAAATTTTTTCTTAAAGAACTGTACCTGCACAATTTATAATTAGAATGTAATTGAAGTCTAGGGTATAGAAGGCTCTGGAAAGAGGGGTAGTACCTGCACCTTGAGGCAGATGGCACAGAGGTGTAGCGACCCTTCCCAGCGCCCAGGGACAAACTTTCTATTTTCACCCCCCCCCCCCCCTCGAACTTTCGATATGTTTCTCCAACCCATTTTGGCGCCCCCTAAGGTCTGCGCCCAGGGACATATGTTCCCCCCCCCCTGCCCCCCCCCCCTCGCTACGCCTCTTAGATGGCAAAGTTTTGAAAAAAATCAAAGGTGGTGTCCCAGTGACCCTTAGTGTTAAGGGATGATTGATTGGTTGGTTGAATGGAAGAAGATCACTGTGACCTCTCTATCAATACATACAAAATACTTTTAATCACAAAACCCTGAGTTCAGATTGAGATTAAATTACTCATTAGTTGCCATTTGTAATTCTACATTGAATATGTAACATACTTTACAATCACGTATTGCTATTTTTAAGCTTTGAGCAGTGTGGCAGACATTCATGCCAACTCTTATTTTAGCATTTTGTCTTCACAACATCAATAATTAATTTAATCAAAAAAATAAGTTAACCTTATGGTTTCATAATTATTTATACAAATTTACATTTCTATATGCATACATTCATATTCATTAGTAACTAATTAGTTTTAATCAACATTATACAATACAAAAATAATAGGTATTCATTAAGAGTTGAAAGAATGTAATATTTATAAAATATATGCATATTTGTTTTAAAATGTTATGGCAACAATAAAAATACCATAAAAGAGGCTTGCATAAAAAATATTTCAGAAATTAATATCAATTGCGTTTCTTTTATCACAAATTTGTTTCACTCCTTTTGTGGTTGACATTTTCATATTTTGCATCCACATTATCACAGCAATCAATGGCTAAAACATGTTTCAAAGATTTATCATTTTCATTAGTAGACACATCTTTAGGGTCTACAGTTAACTGCTCTTTCACACTTGCAACAAACTGCTCAGGAACACATTGCTGTGTGGAATGTTCTTCAAGGGTAACAACTCCAGGTAACTCAGAGATCTCAACTATAGAGTTATTCAGCTTGGGGGCAATCAGAGTGTAGCATTGCTGTGGGACATTGATAATTTCTTCAGATCCATTGAAATTAACATAATTTCCTAAGAGAAGATGAGGAATAAAAAGTGTGTTCATTCAGAAAAATATGCACAATTTTTCATTTCATTAAAAAAAAAAAAATTTAAGGAAGCACATGAAAAAGAATACAAAATAAAAATATACAAGTTTTCAAACACAGCAGAAAAAAAAATAATTTGTTAGTTGAAAATGAACAAATAAAAAACTTTTCAATCAAATTTAGGTTCTTTAATCCTGAGCTGCACGGATTATAAACAAAAAATCAAAGCAGATTACTGTTAACTAAGACCTGATCAATATACTATTTTTTTAATAGTAAAAATGTGATCTTCAAATTATTTCAACTTAATGCTTCATAGTTATTTCAACTTAATGTTTCAAAATTATTTCAACTTAATGTTTCAAAATTATTTCAACTTAATGTTTCAAAATTATTTCAACTTAATGTTTCTTAATTATTTTAACTTAATGCTGAAGTTGTAAAAAAAAAAGTGACCAAAAGATTAAAAAAATAAATAAAAGTGACCAAAAGAATTATGTAGTCTAAATGCGGCTCAACATACTACTGACCACACTATCCCTTCATATGCAGAAGTCAAGAAACATATGAACTCTACTTCATTTAGCCATATGGGTCTTTAGGTCTAAAAAGGGAGCTTTAATTTTTTTTTTTATAGACCTATTAGTCTTAAGTAAAAGATGTTCATTATAAAAGAAAAATATGGAGTTGGATGGCACTACCTGACTGAAGTAGCAAAGGGTGACTTGAGGTCATTAGGTCAGCATAGTTAAAAATGTTCTGTGCCTGGCCATGAAGAGATTGCTGGGAGGTCATACTGGGCAGCACCATCATCATGCTGGAGCCAGCATTGGCGTCTGCTGAGCTCATGGCTGTTTGGTAGCCATCAGTTTCTTCCCTTTGCTGGCTGACACCTGTTAATAAGTATCATTTAGTACTTTTTAATATTTATTACAGAAAATCCTCATACATATGTTACATACTCAACTACATACAAATAATCTCAGTAATGAGTAACCTGTCATTTTTAAGGTTTCAGAGAGTGCCATTACTGCAGTAAGCAGAGAATTAACCTTATTTGCTAAAAAAAAGAAGTCTTAACAGTTTCCTGATAATGTTAACAATAACCTGTCTCATTCTTTACAATATTTTTTAAATGTTGTTTTATAGGTTGGTTTTATTATAGCTTCTATAACACTGTAATAAAGGAAGACTGGGACGGAGTGGCCTAGCAGTAGAGAGCTGGACTGCTAACCCGTAAGTCTCAAGTTCGAATCCGGGTTCAAGTCAGTAGACCGTCCCTGAGTCCACCCAACTCTGATGGGTACCTAACTCACGTTAGGGAGAGTAAAGGTGGCTGGGCATAGTGCTGACCACACTATCTCTTCATACTTCACTTGCCCCATAAACTGTCATGTTTGAAAGGGAACATTACTTTTACAACCCCCAACAACAGCTACCTAACCTCTACTAGACAACCATGCCAATCCTATCAGATATTACATCTGAGTATTTTAATACAACTGAATCAAGCCTTATATCCCTCACTTGAAGACAAACATAAAATTGTAATAAAATGTGTAAACACAACTTACTTATAAAACTGTCGGCACCTTGTTCAGTCGCAGAATTCAGCTCATTCTTTGGGATGCTGAGATGGACCTCAGTGGTGAAGCCTGGATCTTGTTGCATCAGCTGGATGGGGTGGGACACAGCCTGGATTGTGGTCAGCCCTGAGTTGACCATGCTGGCCGACGACAGCACAGGCAGCGCGCTGGCGTGGTCCACCGACGCCTGCGCCCCAGTCTGATTGGACAGCATGATGGCTGGGACTACGGTGTACGTGATGACAGACGAGGACATGCTGGTGATTGGCTGTTTTTGCTGCGACGCCTGGTCACATTGGGACAAGGGGATGAGGAAGGCGGAGGTCTGATCCTGGCCTTGGCCTTGGTGCTGAAGGATCAGGTTGAGGGTGTTGATGTCTAGAAACCTGCTGGAGTCTCCCTCTGAGTTTGCCTGAGTAAGCTGGAGACAAAAAAAAATTGAAATTAAAAAGTGGATAATGACGGATTGGATGATTTGAAAACATTTTTCAAGCTTTAGTTGCTCACTCCATGGATATATCCATTCCCTTTTAACATGAAACAAGTAGTTTACATTCCATCCTCACCTGAAACTTTCTCCATAATCTGACCACTATATTACAACCATCCCCTATCATCTGTAACTTTATCCAATATTCCAACCATTCACCTGTAAACTTATCACCTGACCAGGCACTTGAAACTGTACCCAATAACCTAACCATTCATCTGTAAACCTACCATCTAACCACTCACCCACAATCTTCCCCCACCATCTAACCACTCACCTGTAAACTCCCGTTCTCCTCCCTCAACACAAAACTGCCACTCATCCCCCCAACATTAGCTGGCTGTGTCAACTGGGGTATGGTCAACTTGGGAAGCTTCCACTTGTGCAAAGGTTCCTTAAACAACCGTTTAATCTCAGGACCAACGTAGGTGGTATTTTCTTTCCTCGTCTTCACTTTGGGCACTCTGGACCTTTTCTTCTTCCCACTCTCATCATGCACCAGACCGTCTTCATGGACCCTGCCTTCTTCTTTTATTTGTATTTCTTCCTTCACTTGTTTAACCTTCTTTCTCTTCACAGGCTTTTTCTCTTCAATGTTATGTTTCTTTTCTTGAACCTAAAAAAGCATGTCAATTATTTCAATTAAAAAATATAGTGATAACATAATAATTAAAAAAATGTTTTCTTGTTGCTTTTGATTATTAGCTAATTGCAGTAGATAAGAAAATTCAATTTATTTATTTTTATGATGATAAATTGATCATAACTTAAGTTCACAAAACTTTTCCCCATTTCATTTTCTTCAGAATTTTATACCGTCATTATTCTCAAAGAGTCATTCATATTCCAAAGATCTAGTTGAAATCTACTTCAGATCAGACTGATTCAGACTGATCTAATATGCTGGTCAAACCCTGCTTTTATAGTTACATCTAGACAGGTGTCATCTTTGTTTAATCGATGTCTCTAAATTTTGGGAGGGTAACTGAACTGACTTTATGTTTCCTATCTAATAGGGTTACAAGTGTTGAAATTCATGCAGAATATATCTAATCATATTTTAAATCTGATGGATAGTTATAAATGCAAAAAGAAGAACTTAATTTACATTTGCTATATGACAGTTACATAGTTGTAGTATTTAAAATCAAGGAGAGTAACCCACTTTAGATTTTCTATATGACAGTTTTAGTCTTTAAAATCAAGTAGGATAACCTAATTAAGATTACTTTTATGACAGTTCTAGTCTTTAAAACCAAGGAAAATAACCAAATTTACATAATTTGTTGACAGAGTTAAATAACTTTAAATTTAAGAACAAATCACATTTTACATACCGTAATACTTCAAGAGATTTGTTTTTGTATAAATAAATCCTCTGATATCATGTTTCATTGGGACAACTTTTTAAAAACTCTCGATTTTTTTTTTGCTTTGAGAAAGTAAACACATACCTCTTGCCACTGTAAGGTAACATTAAATAGTTGCTTAGAGTACCATCTGTAAACAAAGGGTTAAATTACCTTCTCAGCTATTTCAATCATAATCTTATCCAGGGCCTCAGGGCTTGTTTCAGTAACATTTTGGCAGATCTGAGGCAAAAAAAACATAAACATTTTTAGCGCAGCTTTAAGACGTATCTCCTCCTCAACTCTCCTCTCAACGAAGCAATATTGAGGACTAGTTCCAAAAGCAAATATGTTAAGCAAGTTCCGAGGATGATTGTGGGCCAAAAAAATTCCCGGAATTCCTTCCTGGATTTCCCGGAAAAGCCAAAAAACCTCGAAAAAATGCAGTTTTTGGCCCATCTCTCTGCAACTAGACCACTTAGCGACTTGAAACATTTACCAATCGATTCCTGCCATAATTTAGAACAATATTGCCGAAGAAAGTTTTCAAAAATATCCTTTCGTTCGGTCAAAAAAAAAATATATACTACTTTTTTAAACTGAGCATCGTGTAGGCCTAGGATGATCTTTACTACATTTTTTTTAAAACTGAGCATCGTGTAGGCCTACTCGTTAAAATAAAACTATTTCCGTTGATATAGGTTAATATAGTTGTCTTTTTTTTTTAGCACAAAAAAATATCCTTTCGTTCGGTCACAAAAAATTAAAAATTGTTATGGATAACATAAGGAAATTGCGCTTAAATTGTCACTAGACTTTTTATTAAATTGTTTTTACAGTGACACCAAAGAGTTTAAAACCTTCATTACAATAGTTTTTTTTATTGCAACTGAAATCATGTGGTCAAAGATATAGCTCATGTTCACATATCCCAATCGACTTTAAATTCTGTTGATAATTAGTTATTTGACACAAGATCATACAGTTAACTGATTCAAAGTAAGGTAACACACTCACTTTATATGCCATAATAGGTAGTAAAGTAGGGAGTAGAAGTAGATTGTATCTGTTCCCTTAACTTCATAAAGATAAGGGATTCTGTAGTTGCCAGTATGCCCAGTCGAGTTTACTTTGAATTGAATCATGTACCCATGACAACTGGATGGACTTTGGGACATGCTATAGACTCAAGCTCATGACCAAACTCAGGACTTGAGTTAGTTACCATGTGCTATATCACTCAACTACGCTGTTCCTTAACATGCCACTGCCACAGATATAGATACACTCAACTATGCTGTTTCTTCAAGTGCCACTTCCACAGATATAGACACACTCAACTACTCTGTTCCTTCACGTGCCACTACCACAGATATAGATACACTCAACTACGCTCTTCCTTCACATGCCACTACCACAGATATAGATACACTCAACTATCATCTTCCCTACTCTCCATCAAACAATGAAAGAGCACATTTGATCATGTGATGTATAAACTGCTTACCTTAGCCATTATCTCTTGAATCTTATCCTTAGCATATCCATGTGTGCTCAGGTGGAGTGCCATGTTCCCTCCTGTTGTACTACGATGATCGCACTCTACACATACGTACGGTCGCTCACCTAAAGATCATGAGTACATAGCCACATTATTCTCTAGTATCTAATAATAACATCTGAGCTAAGATGTACTATCAGCAGCAGAACAGGATATGAAACAATAAATTCAATGATGAGAAACTTGGTACAACCTAGAAAACTAAACAATACATTTAATGATCAGAATATTTGTATTGCCTAACATATGAAACAATACAAATAATGGTTAGAAACCATAAACCTATAACAGCCAAACATATTTTGTAAAAAAAAAACACAAAAATATGTTAGGCCAGAGGTGAGTTTACCTGTATGAGATCTCACATGAACTTTCAGGTGAGTCCAGGTTTTGAAAGACTTGCCGCATGCTTTACACAGGTGTTTTCTAATATCCGAATGCTTGTGAAAAACATGGCTGTTCAGGCTGTTTCTTGCTTTAAAACTCTGAAATTTTAAAACAAAGTTTCCTTAAAAATGTGTTAATGTCATCAATAATGAATATTTTACAAAAAAAAATTTTAAAATATATTTTCCTAAAAAATGTGTAAATGAATAGCATGGCATCAATAATGAATATTTTACAGAAAAAAAGTTGAAAAAGTATAATTTTTATGAATATATAAAAAAGCTGGATTCTAATTTGTTCAGTAAGCCTCTTAAGTAGCCTATCCCTAGAGTGGTATGAACTGATTAACATTCCTTTCAATTGCTATCACAGAGAAGGCATGCTCCAAGTACTAGGAGATACCATCCAGTAATTTTTTTTTAAAAATAAGACAGGGAGGTGGTGACACCAAAGTGATATTGCAAGTCATTTGTAGAGTGACAGCCTGAGTTACTTCACAATGTGATACCTGATCTAGTGACACCACTGACTCCATATACCCTAAAGACCTAATACGATGCTAAGTTTCCTGCTATTAACAGTAAAAGTAAAGTTTCCCTTTCAAACCTGACGGTCTATGGGGCAAGTGAAGTAGAGTTCACTTGTTTCTGTGACCTCGGCATATGAAGAGATAGTGTGGTCAGCACTATGCCAAGCCGCCTTTACTTTCCCTAACGTGAGTTAGGTACCCATCAGAATTGGGTGGACTCAGGGACGGTCCACTGACTTGAACCCGGATTCGAACTCGAGACTTACGGGTTAGCAGTCCAGCACTCTACCGCTAGACCACTCCGGCCCATGCTATTAACAGTACCATTTAGGAAGATATTCCTGCATGTATAATATTCGAATCAAACCCACCTGTCCACAGTGCCAACAGACAAAGGCACTGCTATCACTGTGAGTCTGCATATGATCTTTAAGCTGGAACTTTGAAAAGCATTCTTTGCCACACAGCTCACACTTATCTGTGCTCCAGCCCAGGGGGAGGGGAATGCCATGCTTGAAGTACTTGTGGTAGTGCATGTAATGGTAGCTGTCATCTTTGGTTTTGTAGCCACATTCACTGCAGGCCTGAAGGGACAAAGACACTACAAATTAGTGCATGTAATAGTAGCTATCATCTTTGGTTTTGTAGCCACATTCACTTCAGGCCTAAAGAGACAAAGACACTACAAATTAGTGCATGTAGTGGTAGCTGTCATCTTTGGTTTTGTAACACATTCACTGCAGGCCTGATTAAAATATTGTTTAAATTTCATTACTCTATACTAAAAATAGAAAAATCTAGTAATTTTGCTTTTTGTTTTATGAAATGAATTTATATAAAATTGATATAAATATAAGCAGTTAATGAAAATTAGAGTTTCTAACATATAATTCTAAGAATAAGTTATTTTAACTTAAGGATGTTTAATATAATAAGTGAACAAAATACATAACCAAAATAGATTTTTTAATTTAATAATATTTTTTTTTAAATACAGGTATGTGAAATTATTAATTAAAACAACTTTTTGCTAGAAACAAAATATATTTTTTAGAATCTCACTTCATATCCTTTCACTTTTCCCCCAGTATTAAGGTTTTCTATCATATTCTCACCAGAAAAACCATATGATTTCTTTTTTAATCATTATTGAAAGAAGGAAAACATGTACAAATCTCACCTCATATCCTTCCACTCTCTCCCCAGTGCTGAGGTTTTCTAGCATATTCTCACCACAAAAACCGTATGATTTATTTTTTAATCATTATTGAAAGAAGGAAAAAATGTACAAATCTCACCTCATATCCTTCCACTCTCTCCCCAGTGCTGAGGTTTTCTAGAATCTTCTCACCACAAAAATCATATTTCTTATTTTATCATTAATGAAAGAAGGAAAAAATGTACAAATCTCACCTCATATCCTTCCACTCTCTCCCCAGTGCTGAGGTTTTCTAGAATCTTCTCACCACAAAAATCATATTTCTTATTTTATCATTAATGAAAGAAGGAAAAAATGTACAAATCTCACCTCATATCCTTCCACTCTCTCCCCAGTGCTGAGGTTTTCTAGAATCTTCTCACCACAAAAATCATATTTCTTATTTTATCATTAATGAAAGAAGGAAAAAATGTACAAATCTCACCTCATATCCTTCCACTCTCTCACCAGTGCTGAGGTTTTCTAGAATCTTCTCACCAGAAAGGCCATGCCGGTGCATGTGTTTCACAGCTCGCCTAGCACTTCTTATCTTGGTCTGGCACAGCTTACAGCTGTATTGTGACTTCAGTTTGCTGGTTTTCTTCGTCTCCTCCAGCAGACGGATGATCCTTTCATCTTCTGCACTGATGTCTGATGATTCTTTATCTGCTTTTTTTATCCTTTTCACAGGTTTTGATTGGCCTTTTGTGACACGTTTATCCTTATCCTTTTTAGGTTTTGGTTTTTTTGGTTGCTGGGATCAGTACAAATTAAAAGAAGTTTAGATCAAAGTTCAACAGGAGAGACTACTTGGCACAAAAGCATCAAGTCGACCTATGATTAATAAGTAGGCTTGTAATTCAAATACAGCAAATACAAAAGAATTATATTTCTAGTATAAGTTTTTATTATGTCATTCATTTGTTTTGTGGGTCTGTTATTAAATCTTTATTTTTATTTATTCCTAATGAAACATTCCATATAAGTTCATTTCCAATGACAATGCTAGAATATATATTTCAATACAACTAAATATCAAATTAATTTTAAAGATTAATTAAAAGATAACAATATCCATTAACAAAGGGGGGATAACTAGTTAGTAGAGATAATTCATTCGGATGAGCTGATATTCACTTTGCAATGTTAATGTCTATTAGAAACTGGAAGCCAATAATAGAAAAAGTAACATTCACAAAATGTATTACAAGATTTCTAGAGCAACCAATGGTTTAATTTTTACTATTATAACAAAAGAGAAATTATTTTTAGTTTCTAATTTTTAGTACCTTCAAAAAGTTTGTTATTAAAAAGGATTTTATATTTATTTTATTTTTAAAAATTAAACCTACCTTTGCATCAACTTGCTTGTCCAGATTTTTTACCGAACTATCTTTGTTTATGTCTGATATGCCTGTTGGTGACTCTTGTTGTAATTCTTCCTTACTACTTGTTGCATCAGATATAGCCTTTGTCCAACTATTTTCACTGCTGCCTGCTATATCTTCAGTGAAAGCCAATGAGCTGCTGATTTCATCATTTTGACCATCTTTATTCACATTGTTAGCAGCCTTGAGTAGCTCAAGTTCCATCTTGGCTCTTTTCTTCGGGGGTGGTCTCACCTTGGTTATCTCATCAGCTTCACCAGACAGGAATTTCTTTTGCTTCACTTTGTTCCCATTGCCTTCTGTATCACTTCCTGTTGCTTTTCTTTGCCTGACTTTGGATGTGCCGTCTGACTCAGTGGAATGAAATTTTTTTAGCTTCATTTTGATGGAAGTACTTTCATTTTCCGTTGACAGTATTTTCCTGAAAAATGTTTGTGAGTCAAATACATCTAAATTATCTTTTACAAAAAGAAATGGTGATTTTTTTTTTCTTGATTCAAGAAATCTTTATACAAAAAGTTAGAATTAATTACTTTATCCTTGAAATTATTTCTTCTTAATTTAGTTTAAACATATCAAATTACATGCTGTTGTTGATTAATATTGAGATTAAATGGCTCAGTCAGCTGTAACTTGACTGCCCTCTCTTATCTGTTTTTTTAATTCCATACCAAATATCATGCATAACTTACTTAACTTTGGCCTTTTTCTTTCTCTTAAAGATTTTGTGATTAAAATGTTGACTCTCTTCATCTCTTAACCCAAGGTCAAGGTCTGTCAGTGAGGAGAAGGTAACTGGTGGGGAAGATAACCCTACACACACAAAAAACTGCATATATAAAAATGTTCACCAGAAAGTAAGAAATACTGCTAATTCCTCATTGTTGTTGGATGAAAGGGGACTTAACTTTAAAATTTGAAAAGCTTGTTCAATATAAGTGCTATAAAATAGTTAAGTTTGATGAAACTGAAATGGAACTGAAGAGACCATAAAAATAATTGTTACCTTTCTCTCTAATATTTGTTGATGCTGTCGTAGTATTTGAGGCCTTGTTAGGTTCTTCAATGTTTGAAACAATAGCAGATTCATGGGAATGAGCAAGTTCACATTTCATGACATTTTCTGAAGCTATACCAGTGCTGCACTCTTCAGGTAAATTGTCCATAAAGTTGGAAGTGTGTTTAACTAGTGGACTCATTTCACACTTGGGCAGAATATTAGCTGCTGAGGTAGAATGCACTGACTGGTCTAATTTTAAATGAACTCCAGGGCTCTCTTGTGATGGGAGTTTAGTTGGTGAAAATGAATTATTCTCAGAGTTCATCATGTGAATCAGTCTTTTCCTGAACCCCTGAGGTGTTGATTTATTTCTAACGGGGGTTGAAATCTCTGATGTTGACTGTGATGTTTGGGGTGATTTCAGAGGTGATGTCAGCGATGTTGATGAAACAGAAGATGTTGAGGTGACAGTCAGTAGAGGCGATTGGTTGAGTTCTGTGTCTAATTCACTGATGACTTTTTGGAAATCTACCCCCATGGTGTTGACTAGTGAGTCTATTAAAGTACTTACATTACTCACACTGGTGTCGATGTATTCATTAATGCTACTTAAGCTTTGATCAGTTTTGTTGTTAGATAGATTAACTTCAAGAAAAGGGTCTTTGTCGCAGCTAGCAGCATTCCTTAACACTTCATCGCTCTGTGTTCTATGCACAATACTTTTCTTGAAAGGTCTTTTAACAAATGTACGTGTGTCATGTTTTTCTGGTGTGCTGTCGTTGCTTGGAGTGCTAGACTTGATCTCTGAAGAGGACAGAGCGCTTATTAAATGCTCAGGTGGATTGAGCGTCTGTGGGGTCATACAAGTCTCCACATCGTACTCAGCAGGAATGTTAGACTTGATGAAATCTTTCTTTTTAGACAGAGTTGTCTTCTCTTTGTGGTGAGAGTGCTTCTTCTTGTCTTGGCCTGTAGCAAGTACAGCATAAGACACCGGGTGCTTTGTGTTCCCCCTGGCAAATCTCGTCCCGTATGAATGTGCCAGCATTTTGGCCGCGGCAGCAGCTTCTGCTATTTCCACTGTCGTCCGGTTCATTTTAGTTTGTAAAGACTCCGATGACGAAGACGGGAATGGATTTTCCGATTCTTGAACAATGAGTTCCTCATTTGCTTTTTGGCTCTGACTTTGTACATAGGAAGTCAGTGCTGACTGGTTGGTTTGATTGAAATCACTTAAAAGAGACAATGATGTATTCTTATAAATGCTAGAATTAAAAGCAGACACTGCTTCCTCACCATGGTTAGATGGTAAATCAGTTTTAAGATTTATTTTATCATCTGAATGATTTTCAGTTTTGTACCGCCGTTTCGGAGAGAGCCAGCCTTTTTTTATAGCTTTCAGATTAGCCGGGCTATCTAAATTGGTGAAGGCTTTCGTCATTAAACGAGACTTTGACGGCGACACCGTTTTTTGTTTCGTCTTCTTCAACATGACCCACTCCTCCTGCCCCCCTTCTCCGGCCTCAGTTGTGGTTCTGTCCGTCTGAGTGGTCGCCTCCATGAACTTGTACTGGGGACCTGTGTTGACTGCCTTGTCTTCCACCACTCTCCCACTGCCCAGGTCTGCCATGCTGGACTGATCTCTGGTCTCAAACCTGTGACTGAACACCAGCAGCTGAGGAATCTTGATGCCATTTTCTGACATCTGCGTAGCCCACATGAACTCCTTGCACATATCTTTGAGGGAGGTCACTTTTAAACTACAAGCAAGCATGTACAGGTCTTCTATATTGCTCTCACTGAATTCTGCCTTTCCCAGGTAAATAAACACCAAAAACGCTGACATAGAACTAGGCTTGATGTCATCACAGTTGATGACAAGCAGGACGCCTTGGTTGGAGGTGGTGTGGGTGAAATAGCATGAAGTTGGGGACATGGGTGCAGTGGCGGAGTCACTCACTATCTGTGGTTTCATCTTCAGCAACAAAGTGGCCAGGTACTGACTCATGGAGCAAAGCACAGCTTGGTGGACCTGAAAATTGTATAGTGTACCTTTAATTTTTGTTTACAAAGTAAAAAAAAAATATGTAATAATTTTGACTTGCTCCAAATCTGAAAAGACTCATGCTTATCAAAATTACTGATAGTAATAGCTTTTTATAAATCTTTAGGTAATATTTATATTAATAACAGTGACTGTTATTGGAGTTAAGTTTGCAATAAATTTTGTTAAAGAAATTGACTAGAAATGTTATTAAAATGTTGTTGATTTCATAGAATTCAGATGTATTATATTCAAACAAAAACTAAGTGCAATATTTGCTGGTGGTGTTTATTTTCTATGGTATGAAACCTGTACAATACTTTACAACTTACCTTGACTGTTTGTTTTGGAGTAGAGAGAACAGCATCACAGAACTCTTCCCTTTTCATCATAGTGTAAAGATTTTTACGTGAGGCATTCATCAGCTCTTCACCTTGTTTTGTATTGATAGGCGGCCGAAATTCTTCAGAAACCTGCATGCTCAAGCTAGTACTTTTATTTACAGCTTCTCTAGTTTCAAAATTAGATGACGATCCATCCTTCTTTGGTCTTACGGAGTCCTTCACAATGCTGTGGCTCTGTGGTTTGGCTGGTGTAATATCTAAGTCTGGCTGTTGATCTTGGAAGTATATTGGCATGGAAAACTGAGAGGAGGACTCTTGATTAGAGTTTCCTACCAACATGGAGGCGAGGCTTGATGAATGATTTAAATATGTACTGTTCTGTGTACTTGTGGAATCCTTTGAAGAAAATTTTGGCCTTTTCTGATAATGTACACTGGCAGAATTGTGTGTCATTGTTTGCTGTGGCTCTCTCTTGCCCTGTAGGGTGGAGACCATATCCATCTCATCCGGGTGCATGGCTGTAAACGTTGGATAGGCAATAAACTGCAAGCTATCTTGCTGTTGATCTGCCAGCAGTTGTGGCTGGTCTAACAAGCTCACAGGCTGCTCATCTATAAACTGCTGGGACTGTGCCAACAAATGCTGCTCTATAATTCCCATTCTCTCAACCATGTGCTTGTTCTGGAATGTTTTTTTAGGACTTGAAGCCACTGTAACGCTCTGATGCATCTGCTGCCTTTGCTTTTGCTCTTTACGCCTCTCCTCTTCTTTCTCATCTTCTTGCAGGCCCTGCAATATCTCCATGGCTCTGTTGATATCCCTTGGTGTTCTAATCCCTTTCATGCTCTCTTTTGTTGTAGATTTTGTCAGCTCTTTCTGAAGCTCAGAAATCTCACCTTTGTCACCTGTATTTTTTATTCTGTCTTTTGGTGCTTGAACAGTTTCAAGAATCAAAGACTTCTCCGTTAAAGGTTTCTGATACATCGTCATATCCTGTGGCAGTTCTGTTCTATCAAAGTACGACGGGCCCAAATCTCTTTGACTCTGTGGGTTCATGTAATCTTCAATGTTAAAATCATTGTCAGAATTTGAAGCGTAGCTGACGTCTCTTTGATTCTGGTTAGAGTATTTTCTCCCAAAGGACAAGTCACGTTCAGTAGCAGTGTTAAAGTATGCTTCAAGGTTTAGATCTTGTTGTCCGTGAGCCCCCAGCCCGAGGTTGTCAGGTAAAGATAACTCTGACTGGTTCAAGTGGGTGGAGTTTGGGTTGTCAAATGCCAAAACGTCTTGGTTGGCAGTGCCCTGAGCAGCATCCATATCAAAGTCTTTAGAAACTTGAAGAGAAAACTGCTGGTTGATGTCTGTGTCTTTCTGTGGCTGAGACATGGAGGAGAGCGATGTGTGAAAGTCAAGGTCAAGATGTGAAGGTGTAAGGAACTGTTGGTTCAGCAGGTTAGACATGGATTCTTTTGGCAAGGCTGAGTCAAATGAAAACGTCGCCTGGCTCATGAAACCTATGTCTCTCTGGGAACTGGAATGTCGGTTTAAGCTATCGTCCCTCCTGAAGAAATTTCTGTCATCATGCTGGGTTGTCCTTAAATCAAGCTCCTCCTCAACGGTAAGGAAACTTCTAGAGCTATTAGTCACATCCCTGTGTATGGTAGAGTGGTATTTGTTTTTGTTCTGCATGTTTGAATCAAGAGCCGGTATGGGCTTGGGATAGGGCAAAGACAATTTTTTTGATGATGAAAGATCTTGGGTTTGGAAAGAATTTTTTAACTCCTCACTTCCCAGAATGCGGGCTATTCTTCTGTGGGCCCTAGGACGACTGCTCCATTTATTATCCGAAGGCTCTTTCTGATTGGTTTGACTTTTAATCTGTATGTTACTACCATCCTTATCACTCTGATCATAACTTCTAGTTGCATCTTGAAGAATTTTCTGATGACCTCCAAAATCAGAATGTGTATCATTAAACACTGGCTCTAGATCAGGGGGAATCTCATTAAACGAATGAGTAAAATTTGTTTTTTTCTGGGAGGTGCTTAACCGAGAATAATCACTGTCACTATGATTTTCTATGCCGTATTCCATATTATACGATGATGACGGCATTCTTTTACCCTCTGTCATTATTGAAGCATTGACAAACTGTGAACTGCTTTCTACTAAATGTGTTGATGCAAGTTTGTGGGGTTGGCACAGGTTATCAAACCCAACCTGGGGTTGGTGAAACTCTAACTGCTGATTTAGTCGACTTGTCGACGCCCCATCTAACCTGGAGCTAAGAGTAAAGTCGCGAGGATTGGCTGGAAAATCAAAGTCACTATCAAAATTATTACTGTCTGCTTGTCTACGGTCGAGTGATAAAGTCACATCTGTCTGCTGTGTGGATTTCGTTCCACTTTTGCCACTGTTCTGATCATAAGGGTTCACCTTTTCTTTTTCACTTTCATGTTGCCTGCCTCTTGAATCAAACAAGTCCTATATACCACACACAAAAAGTTGGAATTTTAATAGAGACGATTTTAAAATTATATCTAGTTAATTATTAATAGAACAATCAAGATAAATTTGGGTTTTTTTAATAATTTAAAAAAAAATAGCAATTTGACAAACACATGTGTTTAACAGGAAAGTGATAAAGAAATATAAGCCAAAAAAGCTGTGCCAAAAAAGTTGTGCCAAAAAATTTACAAATGCTATAAAATGTTTCATTGTAAATTTACATTAAAAATTACTTACAAAGAGTTGTAAAATGTAACAAAATAATAGTAATATAATGCTTGTGAAACTAATTGAGTAACCTATAACGGTAGTATATTAATATTCATAACTCACCAGTTTCCCATCATTCTCTGATATTGTACTAAAAGTCATAATAGTTGTGTAGTTATCATTATAACTGAAACCACTTGAAGATGTTTTATCAGCTCTCTGCGGCTGAACATGGGTATTGCTGCCTCCCGCTCTGAATGAGCTATCTGAATCTTTGGTTCCATATGATTCCCCACACCGACCTGCCACTGAATCCCAATACAAACTTGCATGGTTATTCATTCCTCCTAAATGTGTGTATTCATTGCTTGCAACTCGATTGGTTGATGATGAAAAATTTTCATGCATATCATTTGAAATCCCAGCAGACATACTTCTGCTGAAGTTGCAGTTCTTAGAGGAAGACTGACCACTGGAATACGGCCTGCAGTTGTAGAACCGATCAAAATTTTCATTGGCATTGAGAACCTGACTAGAGTAGTTTTCTGCTGGGGAGACCGGTGAAAACTGACCAACAATATCACCCACAGCCCCAGAGGATGAGGCAGGCCAGTTGTGGAGATGGTTACTGGAGAGAGTGATTGAGGAAGAACTGTCAGGCTGGAGAAATGTTTGAGAGAGGGAAAGTAGAGAATTTGCTTCTTCCTCCTCTTCACCCTCCATTTTATAGCTCCTCCTTTCAAATTAGCACCTAATTTTTTTTGTTTGCAAGTTAGGTAACTTAAATTTCTGAAGACGTAGGTTACATCTCCTGTAATAATTTTTTAAAAGTGTTAGTAACCTCTATACTACTATTGATAACCTATTTCAAAAAATATAACTATAAAACACTTTTTTTTAAAATAAAAGTTAGAGTACTAAATTCAGAAGTCTTAAATCAAGCCAGTTTTGTCTAGTTGGAATTTGATGGTGTCACCCGCCCCTCCTACCCCCAACATGGCAATCATCCCTTTGTAACGCCAATGATGGTTTGGTAGGCCTAGCCTACTTTCCGATATAAATTAAATATCAAGAACTAGAGTCTATCTCGTGATATGGGGTCGTCCATAAATGACGTCACAATCGTAGGGGGAAGGTGGTGGTTCCGTAATTTAGTGACGGGATGTGATGAGTGGTGGTGGTGGGGGGGTCAGAAGTTGTGACGTCCCACTTTTGCATTGTAAAAAAGCAATGTTAGAAAACGAATTTTAGCCGTCATTTCGCGTTTTAGAAAACTGTTTTAATATATTGTAATAGAAATTGATTAAAATACACTAAGTCGACAGAGTTCAGACAAGATTTTGGAAAAATATCGTATTTTAAGAAAAATTCAACTATTTTGAGGGGGGGGGGGGGTTGTAAGCTGAGGTGTGACGTCATATTATTAGGGGCGGGTCTGGCTTTTTGTGACGATGTGTGACGTAGGGGAGGGGACAAAAGATAGAGATCTAGAGTCTAGATCAGATTTTAGATCTAGAATCTAGACCTCTAGCATTTTAGATCTAACTCTAGATTCTAGATCTAGTTGTAGTTTTTTCCCCTTTAGATTACAGTTTGCCTTATATAAATCTCGATCTAGATCAAGATCTACGAATTTTATAGATTTATACTAATTTATAGTTTGTATCGGGTGATTTTACGTTTGAATATTCGATTAGATAATCAGCACTGTTATAGAAGTAAATGACGTAATATGCCAACTAGATTATAATTTGCATCAACTGTTTTTACAAACCACAGAAATATATTTTATATCTAGATTCTACATCTAGATCTATTCTATGGTTATATAGGCCTACAGTAGTATACCCATGCTCAGATTCTAGAAAATCTAGATTCTAGAATCTAGTCATTCTAACCATTATTTTAAAAAAATTATTTCATTTCAAAATGGCTGCTATAGTTAGATGGAACATTATTCATAATGAGTCGCTACACTTCTTACGATAAACACAGCGATTACAATGTCATCGTATTACATTCATTAATGATTGATCTATATTCTTTCTAACAGTATCAGTAAAATATTAGCCTTGAGTAGAAAATCAATAAAATAAAAACAACCATTGCAAACCTCAGAAATAGACCATCGCTTGTATTATGGAAGTTTTAACTGACCTTAACCTTGATCATTTTGTTTAGGCCTATGTCTTGCTAAACACAAGCCAGGCCTACAATATTTTAGCCAATATTCAGCTTTATTTTTATGTTTAAGCTTATTAATAATTGTACGCATAAACTTTGATCAAAAATGCACTTTTCATCTCAAATAAATTGCTGAAAATCAGTTATTAGCAGTTGTACTTTTTATGTTACTTTTTTGTGTTACAAAGTTGTATGCAAATGTATTACCTTTGAACTCTGCCCAACCAATCATTTTAGAAAGATATCAAAACATTAGTAATCGGCCTAGGCCTACTGTTTGTCAGCGCAGAAGACGTAGCATTCGTGAACGTTAAACGTGGACAGCGGACATTGTTACAATATCTAATCCAGATCTATAAAGTAGAACTGAGTTTACAGAGCAAACTACACTTTCTTATTTGAGTAGTTATTAAGGATCTTGCTCCAAAATGTCAGATGAAAAATATTTAGATCAACTTGATAAATATAACATTGACCAAGACAAATACGAAAACCATGCACACAGTGGAAAGGGGAGGACCAAAAAAGAAGCAGCGCAACATCATCATGAAGATCCAAGTGGTCACACGAGAAAAGATGTTCAGAAACTTGTAAACAACTCACATAAACAAGCAGAAAAGAAAGCAAGCAAAGAAAAATAATGTCTGCCTGGTCATATTTATTAGTAAGTTGACTGTTTTTAGTATTTTTTAAAAATAAATATAATTAATTAAATAGGCCCCTAATTAGATCTAGTAATTAATAGTAATATCTAGATCTAGTATATAATAATATAATAAAGTATAAATATTACTATAATATTATAGTAATAGGCCTAACCAAAGCCAAAGAAATATTAACTAGAATAGATCTATAACTAAAAGTTAAAGTTCTAGATCTAGAGAAATCTATCTGTAGAATTTATAGAACTACAGATCTAGATTCTAGAGAGAAATCTAGACTCGAGAATACTCTAGACATTAAAAACATTTGATCTTTTTATATTCAGATTATTGATTCTAGAATCTAGATCTAACTAATCTAAATTATTGAATTAATGTTTAATTAATATTACTAGGCTAATTAGTAATTACTAGATCTAGATTTAATTAGTAGTATTAGTCACTGAACTGCGAGTGATTACTATTTTTAACATGCAGCTTATTATCTCCAGATAAATTCATATCAATAACAAATTATTAAATTAACAATGCAAGAGTATCTCATTTTCAATTTAGATCTAGATCTAGATCTAACTAGAATTAGATATTAAATTAGCCATTAAAAATTAAATGATTTTATTTTTATACCTATTCAATAAGAAAGGGAGATAACCAAAGTGGTTGCAACCAGTCACTACCACAGACACAATATAATAAAGGGCAGATAATTTAAGAGTCACTGATCACTTTTAAAACAGTTAAAGGTGTGTTGGGTGTTGAATTAATAGCTTTGACCTAGATCTAGTAAGCTGACAGTGGGATCAAAATTGGTTTTTGTACATTTTGTCTTCTGAACAGAATTATTTAAATATTTTGTTTAAAACTCAAACTGAAAACCTAAGACTAAGACACTGATTTTATTAAATGTAAAATTTCATTTTACATTTAATAAAATCAGTGTTATAAAAAGCTGAGAATGTATTATCTTTAGCTAGCCCCCCCCCCCCCCCCCCCCATTTTGTTAATATTTTGTTCTGCAGCATTTAAATTCATTATCACATGATGCTTTCTGTGTTGTAAAACAAATATTTTAAAATTAAATACTATCTTCCAAAAATATGTCAGATCTTCAAAAATTTATACACAGCAAACACAATCAAGTTTTATTTAATCGTTTTAGTAATATGAATTAAATACTTTACCTAATTGCATAACATATCAGGAACAAAGATTGATTTATTGTAAAGCACATACTGTTTTGTTAATCATTTTATTTATATACTTTTTTTATCTTTCAATTGTTCTTTATAATTTCAGCTCAACCAAATGATGAAAAGGTTTTTATGTGGAACTGATTACTGAATAGCGATTTGATTCTCAATGGCTGATGACTATTTGTTTTGAAATCAGTCACTTGAGGTGGGCAGCTATGGATACTTTACCAACTGTCCATTTTATCATCTTCATCACTGCATCAACTTACAGATGTCATTGAATTAAACAGAATGCATCTGTTTCATTTTAATTCATGTTGAGCACCATTGTAATACCAACCCTTCCTGTTACTGTACTTTAATGAACATGGTTGTTGGGATTTGTTTTAATTTTTTTGCAGTTGTTTTTCATGTTAATTGTTATACACACCTTGCTGTGTTAAGAAATAAATGTGTTAATGTTGCTGCATAACTGCATAGCTTTGTTGGTTTTTTTTTTAAATCTCTTGTTTTGTACCATACTGTTTGTTTTTAAAGAAACTTCATGGATTCCTATAATGATGAGCTTTTTTGAGTTACTTACAGTTACAGTACAGGTTATCTAATGACTAATAACTTGTTGTACTGGCTTTTTTTTTTTAAAGTGTATTATACTCCTACAGTTGGGGACCATTTGGTTGGATAGTAGAGCACGACTGCTAACCCTAAGGTCTTGGGTTCAAATCCTAAGTCCACCCAGCTCAGATGGTTAGGCCTAGATCAACTAGATCACAGAAACAAGAACTCTTTTTTACTAATGGACAGTTTTTTATTGTGGGAACTATGCATTTGCTTTATTGTACTAACATTATTTAGCACATCAATGAATAACATTAATTAAAAGTTCTAATAATTATTAGATTTTAAATGATATAATCTGAAGTAAAACTGTTAAAAGTAAAAGGACTGGCATGATGTGTTTGCATTGCTCTAGTCCAGATATAGCAGCAGTGAGCTTGTGTAAACATTCATCAACACAAGCGTGTCACATCTGTCTGCAGGCCTGCTACTGGCCCTTTACTGAATTTTGGCTTGTGCTTCAAATGGAGTACTTTCACAGTGGAGAAACTATCGGAATTTACGTAGGCGGGAGGGGGGTAAATAAACATTTTTAGCTTTCAAACAGGCTGTTACATTTTGCGTGCATTGATGTGGTTTCAAATTTATCTTACCTCTAAGTTACTCTAACCACCCAAATTATATTTTTTATAAGGGGGGGGGGGTCATCCATGATCCATATTAGTTGTTATGGAGCGGGCGGGGCATTTTCACTAAAGTAATGTTAAAAATCGAATATTAGCCGTTATTTCGTGTATTAAAGAAAACAGTTTACATAACTTGTAGGCCTAGGCAGTGGCCTAGCGAGATCGGGTGTTACCCGGTGCGGCACTCCCCAGAGGCGTAGCTATCTTCCCGGGGACAAATTTTCGATTTGTACCCTCACTCCCAAACTTTCGATTTGCACCCCCCCCCCCCCCCCAACTTTCTATTTGCACCTCTTAAAAGACTATTTAACACTCGAATTAATCACTTAATTAAATCGGAATTATCATTTTTCTCTATATATTTTGCTATTTTTTGCCTTGGTGTCACCCGGTGCGGTCCGCACCCCCCCCCCCTCGCTACGCCATTGGGCCTAGGCCTTATAGAAATTGATTAGAATTTTAAATACTTTTTTGACCGAGCTTAGAAGTTAGACAATATTTAAAAAAAAAAAAACTTAATGGAGGTTGTAGGCTGAGATGTGATGTAGTCATTATAAATTAATATAAATATGGTTGTCTGCTGTAGTGTTAATCACCAGTTGAATAAAATTATACAAAAACTCAGCAACTATTTATGCACACCTGTCAATGTATGGCCACGTACTTGAGGCTAAACAATTTTTTTTTTCTGATAGTCAGGTGATAGTGAAAGATTAATTTCTGGGACAACAGGTAGACTCGAGTCTTCAACACTGCGCTCCTGTAAGGTTGCGCACACGTGTGTTAGAAAAGTTATGATTATTATGAATCGTTCTACGGCTTTTGGTCGGATATCCTTCCGCCGCTCGTGTAAACAAATACATTTTACCAGCTCGGAGTAACTACACTAAACATATTACTAGACTAGATCTAAATATAGATTTATTCCCACCGCTTTTTATAGCAACGTTAACAACAAACGAGGAAAGACACAGAAGTAAACAAGCACACAGCCTTTCTTCAGTATTTATTTATACTTCAACCAATCGTCTCATCTTTAGAACCCAGCCTACAGTACATTTGTCCTCTTTCAGCGTTTGAACAATAAACGCTCAGGGGCTGGTCTTCAATTCGTCAATTATATTGTAAAATGGTCGTTTTTACGATAAGAGATAGCTAGTGTATTGTAGCCTACTTGACTACTTGATAGAACATCTGCCAATAAACAGATAATTCTTTTTAAGTGACTTCTCGCTGTGGTCTAATCGGCTTTAGTTTCAGTTATGTTTAGGAAAAACACACCACACATGTCGTCATTGTGATCACATCAGTCCACTAGCAGTGTTTCAGGCATCTTTCGTGGGTGTAGTGTGGGTGCTCCCGAGAGTCTCAATTGCGCCCCTAACCTAAAAATAATCAAATTCAAAATCGCATGATTTGTGGGTGATCGAAGAACAGTCAAAAGCGTAAAAAAGGTTGGCCAAAAACACCTGGAGACAGGATGTTGAGACTGAAAAACAAAGATGGGCTCCACCGGTAAGGTTGAGAAGATGGCACAGGACAGAGGGCTCTGAAGATATTTGGTTGGTGACGGGTAATGATGTTGCTGATAAACAACAGTCACTTCTAGTCGCCTTTAAAAATAATGTTCTTATTGTAATTAG
This sequence comes from Physella acuta, assembly GCF_028476545.2. Taxonomy (NCBI): domain Eukaryota; kingdom Metazoa; phylum Mollusca; class Gastropoda; family Physidae; genus Physella; species Physella acuta. Next base: position 36,374 of record NW_026732542.1, on the reverse strand, counting down.
TAGCCTAACACATGCTTTAAAACACACCTCTGTCATGTGTTATATCCAGACAACGTAGGGACCAGCCAAAGCGAACTGTCAGTTTTGCGCTCCCGCCTATTTGTATACAGTTATTCACGAAAAGGTACACACCCCATTGTTTTAAGTCACAGTCACTTAACCGTTTTGATTTTGTTGTCACAGTTAAATCAGTCTGCCACGCATAGCAGTAGTCTATTTTTTTTAAAACTTTGGCTATGTATAATTATTAATTTAGTACTTCAGACCAGAATAAGCTATTTTTTTCCCTACCCCGTTTGGCGCCCCCCCCCCATAGTGTCGGCGCCCGTGGCTTCCGCCCCACCCGCGCTTCCCTGACTACGCCCTTGGATGCAACATAGAATAATTAAAGCACAACCGACGGGAAAATATTCAGACGAGGACAATTACTTATAGGCAGTTGGCTAAAACTATGTGTGTGATGTTTTATACCGTTGGGCTATATGTGAAGATCAGGGATTCTTTCAGACATTTGTTCCGTGTGAAGAGAGCATTTGAAACATCCGGGGGGGGGGGGGGGGTATAATTATGGTTTGTTAGGCTATATAATATGTTCTATACTTTAATTTTTCGGTCTATTACGTCAGGTTGGTGGCAAAAGAAACTCAAGTTTGAACTCATAGACCTAAATTAGCTCACCTAAGGAATTTAACTTTAAGTTGCTCCAAATTTTTAAAATATTGTATAGACATAAAACAAGGAGGTATATAATAAACTTGATTTTAGATCAAATAAAATTTTTGAACATTAATCTAATAATTCAAAGAGTGTAAAGACAACAGTTGTTTGATTTTAGAGTTTTCTCTTATAGATGGTTTACCATCCGCATCACCTGCCTGGGATTTTAGGGTTAGTAATCATAATCTGAGTACCTAACTCATGTTAGGGAAAGTAAAGGCGGCTGGACATAGTGCTGACTACACTATCTCTTCATATGCCGAGGTCACAGAAACAGGTGAACTCTACTTCACTTGTCCCATAGACCGTCAGGTTAGGAAGGGGAACTTTACTTTAACCATAATCTAATTAATAGTGTTTCTTTCAGGCATCTTTTCTCCCCCACCCCCCGAACGAAATAGAATTTATATACAAAATATATGCTTTTACCTGTGTCCGAAGCGCGCTCCCCCCCCCCCCGGAAAATTTAATTTAATCACCCCCCCCCCCCCCCAAGAAAAAAAGTATTAAAGAAACACTGATACTAGTGATACACTAAATATATCGCGAACTAAATATTAAAAAAAATTTAAAAAAAGGGACATAACAATTAATATCGACCGTTATCGTGTGCACCTTTAAGCCTTTAAAGTAAAAACATGTAGCCACGATGACCTCATTTGGACAAGCTGAGACGCTTGAAACAATTATAGGCCTAGTAGCCTAGTAGGCCTAAAGTGTTAGCAGGCATGATAGTGTCTATACGTGCGACTTGGTGTGTGTGTGGAGAGGGGGGGGGGGGGGAAGATGATAGATTTGATGTCACTGATGAATGCGATTAGAAAAGGGCTTACGTCGTATTGGAAAATAGATCACATAAAACAATTGCCTTTAAACTGAATCGGCCGGCACACAAAAGAGGCGCGCACTTTTATATCTACTCCTATACGATGGAGATCGCGTTATATTTTGATAGTTTCCCCCCTGTGTCTTCTTTCCATGGGTACCACATGGACGCACCCCTCATTCATAAACCTCGATTAGAGAAAGCATCCCAATTGTTCATCATGTTACATAGCAGTAACATAGCATTAACAAAATGGAATAAAGAAATAATATTACATAGTATAAGACAAAGTGAGATATAATGATAATATAATCGAGGAATGTTGCAATGAGCCAGTTAAGGAGGTCATTAAATAATTGTTACCAAGCTTCCAGTCTTATTGTATTCGTCAATAAAATGCAAAGAAGTCAAAAGCTAGACACTGTGTACTGAAAGCCAAGATAAGGGGTCATCAGAGGCGTAGCGAGGGGAGGGGGTGCGGACCGCACCGGGTGACACCATTTTGGGGGGGGGGGGGTGACACCACGGCAAAAAATAGCAAAATATATAGAGAAAAACTTGAGGGGGGGGTGTGCAAATCGAAAGTTTGAGGGGGGGGGGGGGTGCAAATCGAAAACTTGAGGGGGGGGGGGTGAAAAATAAAAAAAATTGAAACTTTGTCCACGGGAAGGGTCGCTACGCCTCTGGGGGGTGACACCATTAAGTGCCGCACCGGGTGACACCCGACCTCGCTACGCCACTGGGGGTCATTCATGTATGACGTCAATAGAAATTTCGGGTTTTAGACCCCCCTCCCCCTGTCCACTTTCGACGACCCTCCCCCCCCCCATGTAGGACGTCCACACAAATTTAGTAGATCCCACAAAACTTACTACCAATTTTACTATTTCAATAACATGTATTGTGTACCTAACAACTGAGTATTTTCGATAATCTATAATATAAGCGGCTAGGTAGTGTGTCAGTCCTTCCTTCCTTCCGTCATCGCTATAGATTTTGGAACCATAAAAGTAAGCATCGCACCATGCTGTGCATTTCAGTGCACCGCAGTGTCTTATTATAAGAAATAGAGTAGGATTCGTTTATATAACGGCATAGAGCTATTTTATAAATGCCACTGTGTTTACTTTTTTGCATAACGTTATGAAAATATTAAATATTTGCACATTGCTAAAACATATTAAAAAGATCAATGTCAAATATCATTTTAGTTTATATTCCTAGAAAAAATTGATACATTTCCATAAAAGTAGGTCGAAAAAGCTAATTAATTCCACTTTTTTTGTGGTAATTTTTTCAAGGGAGGTAATTTGAAAATATATTTAACTCAACAATAATTTAAGTTAATCTTTTTTTTATTACTACCGCATTGATTAGTCTATGTTAAGGTTCATAATTAAAAGAGAAAAATGTTAAGATTATTTATATTATTTTCTAATTAGTCTATGATTTCTCAAAATCACTATTTTTTGTTTTTGTTTTTTGGTGTTAACAGATGGTGAAATTTTATAATTATAGTAGGCCTATAGAGAATGCTGGAAAGACTCTCTCTGGGCGCGGACGCCTGGGAAAAGCGTGTTTTTCGGTGGTAATTCTAATTACATTGCCAATGTGTTTTCTTAGAACCATAAAAGTAAACACCGCTTGCCGTACATTCATTTGCATAGCATTGTCTTATTGTAAGTTATGGAGTAGGATCTATTTATGTGACTTAAATTTTTAATGTTGGAAAGGCTCTCTTTGGGCGCGGACGCCTAAATAAGCGTGTTGTTTGGTGGTGATTCTAATGTTGTGGTTGTGTTTTTTTTTGGTTGTGTTGTGGTTGTTTTTTGGTTGTGTTGTGGTTGTGTTGTGGTTGTGTTGTGGTTGTATTGTGGTTGTTTTTTGGTTGTGTTGTGGTTGTGTTGTGTTTGATTTTTGGTTGTGTTGTGGTTGTGTTGTGTTGTGGCTGTGTTGTGGTTGTGTTTTTGTTGTGGTTGTGTTGTAGTTGTGGTTGTGTTGTGGTTGTGTTTTGTTTGTGTTTGTGTTGTGGTTGTGTTGTGGTTGTGTTGTGGTTGTGTTGTGGTTGTTTTTTGGTTGTGTTGTGGTTGTGTTGTAGTTTTGTTGTGGTTGTGTTGTGGTTGTGTTGTGGTTGTGTTGCGTTTGTGGTTGTGTTTTTTGTGTTTGTGTTGTTTTTGTTTGCTTTGTTCTGTTCCAAAGTTGGTACATTTAAAAAAGATTTACCGTGGCGGAGCACGGGATGCAGCTAGTCTATAATATAAGCGGGCTGAGCGTGTGTCAGTCCTTCTGTCATCGCTATAGATTTTGAAACCATAAAAGAAAACATCGCACCATGCTGTGCTTTTCAGTGCACCGCAGTGTCTTATTATAAGTAAATCGAGTATGGTTTGTTTATATAACGACATAGAGCTATTTTATAATTGCCACTGTTTTTTCTTTTTTGCATAACGTAAAGAAAATATTAAATACACACACATAGCTAAAACATATTAAAAAGATCAATGTCAAATATCATTTTCGTTTATATTCCCAGAAAAAGTGGATACATTTTAATAACATAATAACAGTTCGGTAGAAAAATTCAATTAAACTGTTTAGTAATTTTGCCAAGGGAGGTATTTTAAAAATAAATTGAACTCACGCTAAAAATGTGAATGCAAAATCTGCAAGACGGAATAATTGTTGGAATATTATAATTAGCATTGATTGAAAAGGCTATCTTTTATTTATTTTATTCACTGAATGTACTGTTTACTAATTATAATTTTTAATCAACTATTCTCCATTACTATATTAATTCATCACGTTCATTAGGTGCGCAATGGTTTTAGTCATGAAACTTTATTGTGAATTTTAAAAAGTACTGAAAAAAATGCATGAATTTATTTTATGATTACATTTAAATTGCGTTTATGTTTTGAGTGTTGTGTTTGTTTTTTCGTTTGTTGTTTTTTTCTTGCGTTCGATTGTGTTGTGTTTAGTTTTGTTCTGTTCCAAAGTTGGTACATTTAAAAAAGATTTACCGTGGCGGAGCACGGGATGCAGCTAGTGTTTATTATCAGGCGTAAATATCAAAAGTGGAATCTAGAAGTGTCTTTATTTAACACGAGCTACGTGGCTACGTCGTCTTAATTTCACTTTTTTCATGCAGGATACGAGCTTTATGTTTGTTTTAAAATGTTAGTACTTCGACAATAAGTTCAACATGTGGACGTCGATTTTTTCGGACCCCCCCCCTCTTTGTGGACGTCATAAATGTATAACCCCTGGGCCTAATAGTATTATTAAAACTGACAGCATTAGCAAAATGTTCCAATCTGCTGGTCATCGAGTTGCCTGTTGGGTTCTTTAAAAATTAAATGTGAGAATATGGCAGTGCTTACCTGATTGACGCTTAGCCTTAATTATTGTCACTCACCAACAGACATACGGTACTGATGTAGAAACCTCAAGTAGAACAGAAATAATAATAGAGCGTAACTCGACTCGACAAATTATACTCTATGTGGTTTGATCAGTTGCAGAGAGAAGATCTGGACACAGATCTGGGGTTGGCGACATCCCCAAAAGTGATATTTTTTATAGCAGTACATAGCTTACGAAAACATCGGAAATGAAGATTACATCATGACAAAGAAACGATTTACAGCCTGCAGTTCCACTATCGCAAAGAAGACGATACCAAACAATTTTAAGCCTGATAATCCTCCTAAAAAAAGACACCACGGTGTAATGAAAATTATCGGGAGGGGTTGGTGTAAAGATATTGCTCTTTCAGAAATGTGTCAAAACTAAATGAAAAGGTTATCAATGTGACCAAGGCTAAATATTAAATTTGTAAAAAAGACAGATTTTATTTTTTAATACTGCCTAGGTCAGAGCAAGTAGGCCTATTTGCTGATGGTCTAGGCTACTAGACTGTTTGAGATGCAGTTAAAATTGTTGGCTTGGCTGTGTTTAGAGTCGATTTGTTGGTCTGTTTTTATCAAGGCCATCACAAAAAAATCTGGCAACACTGGTCCACAAATCAATTTAGCTAAAAATGGCGGACGGCGTCGACATTGATTTGTATGATAATATTGAGGATGAATTCAGCCAAGTAATTAACTTATTCTCATTGTATATCTTAATTTATATACCTTTTTCTTGTCTACGAAATTCTTTTTGCATTTTAAAGAGTTTAGTTTATCAATCTGAATCGATTTTTAGGTAATTTCGGTGTGCATCGACATGGAGCGTGGATTTTCTTTCATGTTGCCTTCTTCTTCCCTGCCAGCAGTGAATTTTAACGACTTAGATCTAGATCTAGATCTACACTATTCTACACTTTAGTGACTTTACACTCTTACAACAGATTCTAAAGTCTAGATTTAGATTCTAGATGAATGAGAGATAATTCGTGGAAAATAAGCATTTCTATAGATATCTTGGTAAAATCTTAGTTTAGCGTCGTAAATTCCAACGTAGCTAGTAATGTGCGATGAAGGTAACTAATGAATATTTCTTTCATTTGGCCATATTTATGTCATATTTTACATAATATAACAGATAATTGAATAACAAATCACAATCCAAGACCAAACCAGTCATAAATATCCTGGAATAAACTTTAAACTACCCCGTTCGAGACAACAATGAGTAAATACAAGCAGCGGCCATGTTTTAAAAACAATAAATTGTCTATTCGCATGTCTTTTGTGTTGATTTTGTGGTTTAAAGTTTAATATGATTGTTTTGTATTGTTTTAATATATGCCGGGGGTCGTCCATAAATGACGTCACACTCGTAGGGGGGAGGGGGGTCCGTAATTTTGTGATGTTGTGTGATGAGGGGCAGGGGTTCAGATGGTGCGACGTCACACTTTTGCATTTTAAAAAAGCAATGATACAAAATGAATTTTAGACGTTATTTTGCGTTTTAAAAAACTGTTTTAATACATTGTAATAACAATTGATTAAAATACTCTATTTTGACAGAGTTCAGACAAGATTTTGGAAAAATATAGCTGTTTAAAAACAATTCAACTGCAATTTTGAAGGGGGGGGGGGGTTGTAGGCTGAGGTGTGACGTCATTTTAGGGGGGGGTCTGGCTTTTTGTGACTACGTGTGACGGAGGGGAGGGGGGGGGGGTAAAAATCGTCAAAAAAAGCGTGACATCATTTATGGATGACCCCCTGTATAGTAATTTTTCTTTTTTTTTTAATATAGTTGACATGAATGACTAATAGACCTTATCAGACTTAATAGTGTGCATCCAAGACCACAACAATTGTTGGGAGGTCGAACTTTTGAACACTTTATTTGCAGTAAGCAAATCAATATTAGATCGCTCATAAATGACGTCGTTCTTAAGATAGTAATGACAGCGTGCATTATTACAGAGCAAACATATGAACATATTGTTTCATATAGAAATTGTGATTTGTGGTGGGGAGAGGTTGAGCAGAACTCAGCGATGTGATTTTGGAGACGGGTCAGGGTTTTTTTTTCGTGAAAACGGGATGGTTGTGGGAGAAAGACCAGCTGTAGAAGTATGACGCGTCATTCATTGGTGATCCATTTTCTCAGTGGGGACGAAAGAACTATTAAGAAGGGTCAAGAAATGTAAAAAGCTTGCCGAGTCGCATTTCTTGAACCCTAACTTTTTCATTCCCCCACTTAGCTCATCGTCACCGAGTTAACGCTCGCACGTGACGTCATGTAGCGGTACCGCCGACCGTAAGGCTAATTTTATAGAAAAAAAAACAACAAGCACTGCCTTTTTTACGCTTTTGCGACGTTTAGTTTGATTACATAAGTTGGTGTTCACATCTATCACTCGTCCATTTAAACGTGCGTAGTTATTTCTGCAAGCTTGCTGTCTTGAGACTTTCGGCCCTTTAAAAATGTATTAAGCTCACACCGTATAGAACTAGACTACCCATATTAAGCTCCAAAAGAAGCTTGGTGAAAACAGGATGGCCGGCCGATTTTGTAGCTGCTCTGCGCTTTATAAAAAGCACAATAAACGATAAGATGACACTTATATTAAAGTAAATTATAGTTCTGAATCTTGATACATTAAAAGTGATATTCGGAAATTATGAGCCAGACAGTCAACATGATATTTCAATTTAAGTCCAAGAAAATAAATTTCCTCAAACGATGGAACATTACTAAATTTTTGCGCAGTTTAGCGAAATTGAATTTAAGTATTTACGTCATCTTACAAAGCGCGATAGCCTACTGGTGCTCTAACGCGGCCCATGCTAATGGCCGTATTCTTAACGCCCCGCATTAGACGCGGCTTATTCGTCGGCAGGCATTTGGTGGCAAGCCTTTTTGACGGGGATAATGTGTTAAGTTAAGGCCGTTTTGCCAAATGTCTTAAACTAGCAGACTTGCTATGATAATTCGTTTTAAGCAAGGTATACGTATACTAATGCTTATTTATCGTTATTTTGATTGAACAAAGCATTATAGAGGTTCTCCATCAACCACATAGGTATTTTTCCCCGTTCACCTCCTTTCATGAGACCGACACGTCATAAATTGCAAAGCCGCCTGAGTTGACGTCACAAATCTTCACTCACTCCCGTAGCAAATCATATGTGACATCATTTATGGACAACCCCATATCACTCACTTGGGTACTTGATATTGACATTTTGACAACAAAGGATAACCAAAATGTGTCTGACAGGTGGAGACTTGCGATCGACCATAATGACAACACGCACTTAAGGGGTGGAGTGGCTGATTATTTTAGATGATGTTTTGTGAGGGAAGCTGGTGGATGATACATTTTGTCTCTCTGTATATATAAATGATGACGAACATTTATTGTTGTCAAAATTATGGCTAGAGATCTTAGATAAGGCAGAGCAAAGCGTAATTTTTACATTAGGGGTCATCCATAAATGACATCAAGCTTTTTTGACGATTTTTACCTTTCCCCCCCCCTCCCCTCCGTCACAAAAAGCCAGACCCCCCCCCCTAAAATGACGTCACACCTCAACCTACAACCCCCCTCAAAATTGCAGTTGAATTTTTTAAAAACATCGATATTTTTCCAAAATCTTGTCTAAACTATTACAATTTATTAAAACAGTTATCTAAAACGCGAAATAACGTCTAAAATTCGTTTTCTAACATTGCTTTTTTATAATGCAAAAATGTGACGTCGCAACATCTGAACCCCCCCCCCCCCTCATCACACATCGTCACAAAATTACGGACCCCCCTCCCCCCTACGAGTGTGACGTCATTTATGGATGCCCCCTTATGACTTGTTGTGACATTGACAACAAAAATATGACGGAGGTTGGGGTTTAATTAAGGTAAAGAGAAGTAAAAAAAATGTCATAAGTTACGATAGAATCACTAGATCTAACTGATGAAAAGAAAAACCTGAAATGAAAATAGTGAACATTCAAACAATAAGAAAAAACTCAAACTATAGGCTATAGTAATAGTAAGATCAAATAAACATTAGAAAGAAAAAAAACGTGATTTAAAACATGGATACAAGTTGCATCTCACAATGCTTCTAGAATTAATAAAGTTGTTTCTTAGGACATTCAGTTTTTAAAGAGCAGAATTTAAAAAAAAAATGCTTTGTTATACGGACTATACAACAAGACAATCATATTTAAATACATTTTCATACGAATAGAAATGAAAGGGAAGCTACTCTAAATAACATTTTCTTAAGATGGCTGCTGTTTTTAATAGCAAATTTACTATCTCGAACAGGGTTGATAAAAATTAATTTCAGGATATTTAAATTGATTTAACCATAAATGGTGATCTATTATTCAATTATTTATAATTATTTATCAAAATATACGAAAATATACTCATATTTAATGACATATTCATTATTGCACTCTCTCCTACATTACTAGTTTTGGCCGAATTTACGACGCTAAACTAAGATTTTACCGATATCTTAAACTATGACATAAAAATTTCCTTGTTGCACACAGCCTGTCTAAAATTTAAATTTTTTTTTTTATTAGCCACATTTTCTTTATGAAAAATATGAACTCAGACATTAGAATGCCTTAGATTTAGAAATGGCCAAAATATTTTATTTAGACTGAGATTTCAACGCTGCCTGCTTTTTTTCTTGGCTGATGCTAGCCGGAAAAAGATATGCATGCGCAATGGAGAGAAACTCCGACTTGCCATCGCAGCGATGTTTTCGATGGTACCGCAGAACCCTAACACCAACCCTAATCCTAACCCTAGCCATAGGTCACTGCGCATGCGCAGAGCTATCTTTTGCAGACTGTGGAGAAAAATCTTCAGAGTAGTCACTTCGTTTTTTTCTTTCCTGTCCATTGTACATCTCAGCCTACACATTTTCAATCTCAATGTTTCTTTGCATCACATAGGAATTATGAATCAAACTTTCGAGATGTAGATCTAGGCCTAAATTCCACCATGTTAAAAATAACGAAGTGTCTACTCGGAATAAGATTTTTCGGCAAAAGATAGTTCTGCGCATGCGAAGTGACCTATGGCTATGGTTAGGGCTAGAATGAGGGTTAGGGGTAGGATTAGGGATAGGGTTAGGGATAGGATTAGGGCTAGGGTTAGGGATAGGATTAGGGTTAGGAATAGGATTAGGGATAGGGTTAAGGATAGGATTAGGGTTGGTATTAGGGTTCTGCGGTTGTAAACACACGCATGCGCAGTACTATAGAAAACATCGCCGCTAAGGCAAGTCGTCGTTTCTCTCCATTGCGCATGCGTATCGCATGCGTATCTTATTCCGACTAGAATCGGCCTAAAAATAATCCTCCCGTTTCCAATGAAGGAAAATTGCCAATATTTTTCTGCTAATTAATTTTTCGGATCATCACCTAAATGCTAAACCTACTATTATTAATGCCATCGTTACATATTTTTAGGATGCAGATTTTGGTGGAGGTGGAGATCTGTATGATGATGTTATCACAGCTTCATCTACACGTTCCAGTGCTGAGGTATAGCTTTTCAGTATTATTTTTAAGCGGTTTTACTCTTTATTAATTTGGCTTAATGCATGAGGTTTTTTTAGTTATATAGGCCTTTAGAATTGAAACGTGTATGATCTACATGAAATTTTTCTTTGTAGCCAATGGATCGCTCTGGAAGTAAGACTCCCTCTAGGTCTAACAGCACATCCATGCCATCTACTGCTTCAGCATCAGCACATACAGGGAAAAAACATATGCTGTATATAGGCAACTTAACATGGGTAAATTTTCTATTCATTTTTTAATTAGGCCTATAGGCCTAAGTATTGCAATATGCAAAGAACTTTAGCCCTACTAATTTGAACAGAATTGTTGATATATTTTGAAAAAAATTCTTTGATCGCACTACAATCTATATTCTATGACTTTGTAACTCTGAAAGATTATATTTTATACAGTGGACAACAGATCAAGACCTAACTGATGCAATGAGCTCAATTGGTGTATCAGATTTATTAGAAATTAAATTTTATGAAAACAGAGCCAATGGACAATCAAAAGGGTTAGTTATTGTTTTTAAAAATATTGTTTCTGCTGCTATTTTTTTTTAGATAATAACAGGGTTGGGAATGTTTTCATCTTTTAAGTGTTTCATGACTATAATATGCAGTTTTATTAGTGTAAGTAAATACTTTTAGAATGATTGTCTGAGATCAAAATACTCAAATAAGCATAATGAAAAATCTTGTTTTATTTATTTATTAAGGTGTGTAAATGTATTTCTCACTATCTTAATATTCTTTTAAAATCTATCAATTTTTCAAATAAACTAACCTTATTCTATTTAATTGTTCAACAGGTTTGCTTTGATAATTGTTGGCTCAGAGCAGTCATCTCGCACCATTTTTGACAGACTACCACGCAAAGAACTCCATGGCCAAATACCACAAGTTAGCCACTTCACCAAACAAGCATTAAATCAGTTTGAAGCACAGGCTCGTAAAACAGGCGGAGGTGGCCCTGGAGATGCGGATCGTAGAGATGAACGTGGGCCACCAGGAAGAGATTCAACACCAAATGGGAACTTTAGAAATGGTAATTTAAAGGATTATTTTAAGCTCCAGCCTACTGTTTTGCATAGAACAATCATTTATTGCAAGATCAAATTAGCTGTTTTTAAATAAAAAAACTTAAATACTTATTTATATTTTAGACAAACGTGGACCCCCACCAGGACCACAACAGGGAGCACCAGGTTTTCCACCACGTCTAAGCGGACCTCCTCCACTTAGACCTGGTCCACCACAAGTTACTGGACCTCCAACAAGAGGAGCTGGCCCATTGAATTTTGCTCGTAAGTTATTTATTTATTTGCTATATGGTTCATTTTCTTTAAAATATTTGTAGCACTATTAGAATCTAACATGTGTAAGGCTTTACTAAAAGTGTACTACCATATTCCTGATATGGAGTATGTTGTGCTTTCGTTATTTGAGAAACAAATGTTCTTAACAGAGCTGGTTAGAGCCTGCACAGACTATTTGTCAACTGCACCACCTGGAACTCTACCACCTGTAACAGGACCGCCTCCAGGAATGCCCCCAATGCCTCCACGACCTGGTCAACAAGGTCCTCCAGGCAATAGAGGGCCACCACCACGGCTTGAGGTATTGTCCAATTTACATTATTGACAGCCCATAATTCCTATTTTATACACTAGAAAATAGTGAGGTTTTTTTGCATTACATATGTGTACAGACTGTCAGTAATGTTCTGTTTAAGTAGAAGTTAAGTTCCCTTTTCAAAACTGACCATCCATAGGGCAAGTTAGGTAGAGTTTACCTGTTTCGGTTACTTCTGCATATGAAGGGATAGTGTGGTAAGCACTATACCCAGCCACCTTCACTCTCCCTAACATGAGTTAGGAACATCAGAGCTGGGGGGTCTAGCACTCTACTAATATGCCACACCGCCCCCTTTATGGTCTGTTTAAATGCCCTGATAATTTACACACTAATTCTTTGTTGTACATTTTTATATTTTAAATAACACAAATTACTGGTTATATCTGGGTTTTTAGTTCATGAATGTGAGTGTTATTACTCTTCTCTAAGAGGTACATAAACAGATAATTTTAGTTAAACCAAATATTTTGTAAATTTTGTTTGATAACCCCTGGTTGCAACTATAATGTGGTGCATACATGCCTACCAGTGGCCGAATAGTCCTGCTAAATTTCATTAAATCATGTCTTGTTCCACCAGTCTTTGGTTGAAATTTGTTCTGCTACATTTTATTATTACTAAAAATGCAAAATTAAAAAAAAAAAATTATTTATCTAGTTGGAAAAGAGAGTGGGGAAAGTATGATTATGTCGACATTCATTTCCATTTACTTGACAATGTTAAAAAAATTCAACGGCCGAGATCGGGGGGGGGGCCAGTAGTTTAAGACAACTTCATTTTTAAAGCAAGGAGGTAATACCAAAGTAATGTTCTTTTTGGTATTTATCTTAAACTCTTCATTAAATTAAATATGGAGGTATATTAGGGTTAGGCAGTATTTTAAGACAATTTTTCATTTATAACACTAGGAGGTAATACCAAAAAATGTTCTAAGTAGTTAAAAATAAATATTAGCTAAAATTAAATAATTTACAGAGGTAGCTGAGATATTCACTAAATATACTATATAACCATGTTCTAAAACTGTCCATCTATTAGTGTCTACCGTGTTTTGATGTAAGTGTTTTTTTTTTTTTAATTTAATTTTTTTCTGCATAACTTCCCCTTTTTTGCTTCAATTTCTTTTTATGTATGACTTACTTTTTTCTATCACTACGGGGTAGGCATGTCTGGATGTGGCTTTTAATAGGACTTGTTCACTCAAAATACGCTGTTTTTATTTACTGTTTTGCAGCCACCCAGAATGGGAATGCCACCCCCACATTTGCGAGGGCCACCACCTCCTTTGGATACAAGAGCTCCACCACCCATGAGATCAGATTGGGAACGACCTTCTGGGCCTGGTAAGTTAATTCATAGACATTATTTAAACCATTTTTTGGGGTATTAATTCAGATTAAAAAGATTGAAGATTGTGTAGTAGCTTGTTTTAACTAAACAAACTTTTATTTACAAAATACACTAAGTTTTATAAGCTGTTTAAAAATGAGCAGTAAGAGATTTAAAATTGTTTATTTATTTATTTTTTTTGCTTGGTATCCCTTTTAGTTTAAAGTGCTTGCGGGCACTTGATTTATTGTAAGGTGAACTATTGGTCTGTCTAAAATCCTTAGTGTATATGTGTAGTTTGTTGAGTCTCATTACATGGTTGTGATATTTGATTCAGATTTTCAGTTCAGTATTCTTCTATATATGTAGCGATTTTTATTTCCCCAATACTGAAAATAATCTGAGGAGGTACCAACATGTTGGATGCATGTTCCACCCATTTTTGAACAGCATTATGTTGGCCTAGGTGTATTTATATAAACTTTTACTTGTTCACAGGGAGGCCCCCTAAGCCAGGTGGGCCCCCAATGAACAAGGACTTTCTTGGTGGCCCATCACCAGTACTGCTAGGTTTGTTAAATGTACCTGTATTGTTTTCCAGCTGGTTATAGCCTTATTTTTTAAGCTAATTGTTTTATAAATTATTTAAAAAATTTTTTTTTGCAAACATCCTTTATTAACTAACTACTAGATAAAAAGCAGTAACATGATTTTAATGTTGAAAATTGTTTAAAATATGTTTGCAAAATATTTTTGTTACAAAGGCCAATTTAAATTTTGGCTTACGGAAAGAGCACTTTAAAAAAAAATCACCTCCCATAGAATGGTAAAAAAAATGGCTACAAGGGTTACTATTTTGAGGACTTATTTTCACTAATGGTTGCAATTTCTTTAAAGAAAAAATAGCTGGTGATTGTTGTAACTTATTTGTCACATATAGTGAAACATTTTAATATGCAAACAGTGCAGCTTATTTGTGAAGAGCTGTGTGTCCTAAGGATGATGTAATTAGTGCATATTATAGTAGTTAAATTGCAGTGTAAACATTGTTACACTTCAATTTTCAAATTTAAGCCCAACCACCGCCACCAGGCAGTAAGTTTTTATGACTTTTTCCTTTATTGCTAAATTGTGATGGCTAATTTTTGTTTAAACTGGTGGTTTGTACTCTTGTTTTGTCTTTATAATTCCTAATAAGATCATTTAAAAACTGGTCAAGTTAGTGATCAGCTTTTTGTTGAAGCTCAAATGTGTACACATGATTATTCATCAAATCAGTATTCACTGAGCAGTAATGTTGTGTACTTTAAATCTCTTGTTTTTGTGGTTTAAACTGTGGCTGTAGAATAGAAGTTAAATGTAAATTAAACAATCTAGGTTAAAGTGCTTTATTTGGTTATGGTTTTGTTTTGCATAGGTTCTGAATAAATTTCCTGCTAGTTTTCAAATCTTTTAAGTTGTTGTATTTTGGCTTTTTTTTTTTTATAAAAAGGGGCATGTTTTTGAAGTAATTAGATATAAATCAAATTAATAATCATTAAAACTGACTAAATTAAGTACATAATTTGTATTAAATAGGCCTACTGCTTTGCGTTGAAACAAATTTTTACAGCATTATTTGAATAGCAATCTAAACCTTATGGCTTAATTTAGGCCTATTTCAGAATTAAATTTATCAATTGAGAAGTATGATTTAACTGTATGAAGGTGGATTTCTCAAAACTAAAAAAAATAAAATGTTTTCTTAAAACTTTAAAAATAATTTATTGCTTTAAATTTTGTTTTCTCACAAAGATGGGTCAAGATACGATTTTCTACTTTTTACTATATTACGCTGATCAAACTATTTTAACTGCTTCAATTTTTCAGCAACCTACCCTCCAACTGGTCCTCTTCCACCTCAGCCGGTACCACCACCTGGATTGAGACCTCCTCACATTGCAGGACCAGGTGGGGTTTTTTAAAAACAAACTTGGCTTATTTAACTAAAATGTTTTTCTACTTTTTGTATTTTAATTCAGGTTTCAGTAAAAAAAATTTCATTAAGTTTATACCCTCATGTCTGAAATGTCAAACATTTTCCCCCTGTAGGCATACCCCCTCCAAATATGCCACAAGTAACTTCAGCTCCTCCACCTGGTCATGTACCTCCTCCTGGACATAACCCTTTCTTCCCCCCCACATTAGCAGGACCACCACCAACTGTAAGTATCAGTTATGGACTGTTTTATTTATGATAATTCACATTTTATTAGTAAAGGCTTATTCACTGAGTATTATTTAGTAAAGCTTTTAGCCAGTCTCTTGACTTAATAAATGATTTGCTTTTAGGCAACACATCCACCACCTGATCCATATGGAAGACCACCCCCCACTGCAGCATATGCTGAAAATCCATATGCCAGACCTCCACCTGATAGGTATTTGATTCTTTCTTTTTGATTGGGCTCGCCTTTTAGCATAATTCAGTTAGTTGTTATTAATTGTTTTAAACCCGCTTATTGCTTAAAAATTATCCACCTTTAGGCCTTCACGTTCCGACATCAGAAAAACACCAATCAGGTTGGATTTCAATAATTCTTGGAAGATTTTTGTTTCAGTTTAATTTGGGAGGGAGTGTGTAGATTTTTGTTACATTTTGTTAATAAGAAACTCTTCACTGTTAAATTATTTTTTCTAATATATTTTTAAACTGGCTTAGATCATTCTTTTAAATATGAAAAATATTTGTGTTGTGATTTTGGATTTAAGTCATATATAATCAGGGTTGCCACTATTCAGGGTTGTTCTGAATTTCTAGGTTTGAGAATTATCATTTTTTAAAGTTTCCTGTTTAGCAAAAAATCCCGGGTTTGCAGCTAAAAAATCCAGGCAGTTAAAACTTAAGAAATTTGGCACTCTGAAAGCCTTTTTATTATCAAGGATGTAGTATTATTACAGCTTATTTTGCTTTCTCCCTTACATGCACATATAGATGTACAATTTGAACTATAAAGTAGTCAATAAACTTATAGGTCTAGCCTAGTGTTATTCAACATTGGCATTACTTCACGCTACTTTAATTTCTATACTGATGTTTGGTCTAATCAAAGTTGGCATTTAACCTAAAATTTGATGTTAGAGTACAGTCATCTCTGTACTAAAGATTTTTAGTATTTTAGTTCCTTTTTTAGGACTAAAATTTTATATGCATCACTGCCTGTAGAAACTAAATAATTTATTCAGTGACCTGGATTGTGCTTGAATGCAGTTGTACTTTGCTCTTGTTGATACTAAAATAAGTTTTAGTATGCTATGTTATGTTGTCTAACAGATTTCTCATAATCCAGATTTTACTGCAGTGATTTTATCCCCCTCCTAGTGAAATGTAAAGCACTTCACATCTCAAATACACCTTACTGCAAAGAAAATTGTTAGCTCAGTTGTTTCTGTAGTTTCTATATAAAAAAAAAATTGATAATTTTCTTTGCAGTTTTTATAAAGCTCATCACTCATAGGCATTAAGCTAGAGATCTGTGTGGTAGTTACAGCTTACTTATTTGTTGAAAGGATAGCTCTTTTTCTCAATAGTTCTTATTCACAAAAAATGAATGTCCATTTTTCTACCAAAAAAAAAAACCATGGACAGCATGGTATTGGAATAAATACATTAGATTTGTTTAATTTAATAATGCTTCGACAAAAATAGTTAAGCCACGGATCCTGAATAGGATTCTGCAGTGTTTAAAAAAAAATGCCAATTTGTAAGTGGTTTTAAAAAAAGATTCTATAAAATACAAAATCAATTAAACGGGAAAACTACAAGAAGTAAACACAACTAAAAATGGCAGCCCTAACATTATAACCTAGATTATGATTAAAACTTAAATTCGGCAAAACAACAAATTAAATAGGAAAATGCTATTGGGCACAGGGAACGTAGTTATGGTATGGCATGCAGTGT
Source organism: Physella acuta (assembly GCF_028476545.2). Classification (NCBI taxonomy): domain Eukaryota; kingdom Metazoa; phylum Mollusca; class Gastropoda; family Physidae; genus Physella; species Physella acuta. The sequence goes on along the minus strand of NW_026732542.1, from coordinate 18,929 downwards.
CATAACGGCCTTAGAGAGTTAAATAAATAGAATAAATAAGTAGAAAATAGCTTTTTAAAAAACCTAGATAAGAGCATATATATTTTCAGAACACGAGTAGTTCAATAACTTTTACATTATTCATCATTGCAAACAAGGAACATTTTTAATTGTTGTTCATGCACAGTATACACGTTCTGATAAAATTAACTTTTGGTGAATTTTTTTTTCAAGCTGTGTATAGTATACATGTGACCACTGTAAAAGAGGTTAAGGAAATAACTCTTTATCTGTGTAAACTAGATTTTAGAAAGTTTTACCAATTTCAGCATGGCTAACTGAAACAATATTGCATTTGGTCAATAGTACAAGGCGTTTGTATTGTTGCTTGTTGGAGAAGGGTGGAAGGTTTCTAGAAACTTCAAGTAATATAAGGGAGTTGGTCTAGTTATGGTTATAATGTTCAATGAGGTTGTTAGTCTAGGATTAGGGGGATGGGTACATATTTTAATCAAATATACAATCCTTAAAAGCGTAAATTAGATTGTTAAACATTGTATGCTGCTTCACTGAACATATCCATTATCTTAAGCATGACAAATTTTTTTTATTGAAAAGTGATGGAAAAATTATGTTTTTATTTTTATTTGAGCTACACTCAGGAATTTCCGTGGCCTCCAGAATATTCATAATAGGTTACAAGATCAGTATAGTTTGGGGGATTGAATTTCAGGATTTGCTTACAAAAAGAGTGGCATCCCTGTGGTTTTAATATATATATAAAACAAATAAATAAAATCTTTTCATTCTTTGTTATAACATTGTCCATTTTAAATAACAAAAGTTAAGTACTATCATAATTTTGTCAAAATAATCTGGATAGTGTCCATAAAGTTTTAACATTTTATTGTATGAAATATTTTATTATAATTATAGTAATTTAAAAGTCAAACATATCTATTAAGTTTCATTAAAGTTTACAAACATTCTTATAATATATATATCCTTCCTATTTATAGACATGAGCCACCACCACCACAGTTAAGTGACCAAGAATTTGAAGAAATTTTCCAACGAAACAAGACTGTTTCTAGCAGTGCTATAAATAGAGCAGTACAAGATGCCAGCTCTGGTAATATATTGATCAGAAATTAGGAATTGAAATGGAATATTTATTCAACTAAAAGTAATTGTTCATTGATGTTAGTAATTTCAGCAGATAATTATTTCTCTAATGCATTTCTAAATCCTTTTTTTCCCTCACAGGGGACTTCCCAAGTGCTATAGAAACATTAGTCACAGCAATCTCACTAATAAAACAGTCTAAGATAGCATCAGATGATCGCTGTAAAATCTTAATCAGCTCTCTACAGGATACATTGCATGGCATTGAAGAGAAATCATATGGATCTAGGTATAAATATTTGTTTTTTATCAAAATGCTACTTGCACATAAGGTTTTACATGTTGCATATTTAGGACCATTTGTGCTATTAAAAATATTTATGTAAAGATTTGAAAATAGTAATGTTGTGTCCTTTAGGAGCAGTAGACGATCCAGGTCCAGAGATAGAGATAGGGAAAGAGAAAGGATGGAGAAGCGATCTCGACACAGATCACGAAGCAGAGAACGAGATCCAAGGGAATACAGAGAACGCTCCAGAGAAAGAGACAGAGAACGAGAGCGTCATTATGAGGATCGACGTGAAAGAGAAAGAGAGAGGGAAAGAAGTGAAAGAAGCGATAGGGGAGGTGAAAGAGACAGGGAACGATCAGAAAGGGAGCGATCTGATCGTGAACGAGTAGAACGTGAGCGCAGTGACAGAGAGAGAGCAGACAGGGAACGAGTCGAACGAGAACGCACTGAAAGAGAGAGAACTGACCGTGAACGTGATTACAGCAGTAGCCGCAGACATTAGACTTTTGGATTACTACTCATCTCTTCAATTCTGAAGGTATTGTTCTTATGGTGTTGTGCAAATGTTGTGATTTTATGCACACAATTTATTGCAGGCCATTATAATTTTGCTGCAAGCAGTTGTAGGCAAGGTGCCGTTCAGTTTTTTTTTTCAGGATTCAAGATATTTTTTATTCGCTGACTCATTTTCGTCAGTTGACTTCAGGGTTAGTATTTTGAACTAATCATATTTTTGTTGAAATCCACAGAGGGTAAGTTGTCTTGCATTTGTCACACGTTAACAATGTACCGTTATTGCAGTGCTTTATCAAGCATTTTCACAATTTATTTTCCAGAAGTTGAGATGAAAAGTGACTTCCTGCAGGCCACAAGTGCCCTTTCTATGTTGTTCTACGTACAGTTTTAATTTCCTCAATAAGCTTGGTTCACCGATTTGAAAAGCTTGACACTACAGTTAGGGAACGCTTGCAGATTTTTTACGTCAAGTTTAAATTAAGCATGTTGCAAAATATATGTACAATCCTAGTAATTCGTGATCATATCTATAATACATCCCTAAGCCGCAAAATTTATGTAGTAATTGTGATTTGCTCAATTGTGATACAAAATTCTATGCACCACACATCAAGACTTCCTGTCAGTTAACTACCTCATGTTGTTTTTGAGGTAAAATATACCATCTTGTTCAGTTTTATTGAGCTGTAATTCCAAAATGTATTTAATTTATGATTGCGTTACAATTGACAAGTTGCTGCAATCTTGTGCTCAACTCTGAAGTCAACAGGTGCATATGAATCTGGTGTCAGTAAAGAATGAAAGGGTGGAATTGTTTTCCAATGCACTTAACACGTAAAAGTGGATACCGATTAAAAATTCTCTTATGTTGGAATGAAAGATAAGCTGATAATTGAATGTAGTGGTGTCCTTTATTTTAAAGTTATTGCATTTCTATGTTGCGTTCATAGAGAAAATACTCACTATTGTTTGTAGATGCTTTCCTTGCGGGCTATTACATGATTTAAATTTGATTAGCCAAATGCGTATTTGTATAGAAGCTAAAAGAAGTAATATCAATCCTTTTTGAGATGTGTGGCAACAGCACTGTTTCTGAATTCTTTTCCACCTGCTACTTTGTGTGACAGCCAGAAAATTTAATATATATTTGACACTGTTGTGTTTCATGTGTGTATGTAGGGAATGGGGGCTGTTTATTTTACAGAACGCTTGCATTATGAGTGTGATAGAATTTTGTTTTTCAACACCTCATTATGTACCTATTAGATTCAAACTCTTATGTTAAAAATTACTTGAAGAATTAATATTCAATAAAATCTTGCACCATATGCAGGATAAAGCCTTTCATAAACAAAGTTGTACATAATGTTGAGACGTTTAAAATAAAATTAAGGATTTAATTTTTTAACAGTATATGTCTGAAGTAGCATTTTATCAAAGTTTTTTTTTTACCCAGAAAATGAAGTAGGCCAACATATAAACTAAATATAACAAATTTGTTAAATTTTTTTAGATACCCTACTTTTTGGAATTTGGATATCTTTTTTTTAAACATTTTTTATGAAACAGATTTGTAAAAATCATGATTTTAAATTTTTGTACACAATGTGTTCTAAAATGTTAAGTGATTTAAAAAAAATAATTAAAATTGGGTGAAATCCCATTTACTTTTATCATTTAAATTGCAATTTATCTTGCATTTATCATTTGAATTATTTTGTACAGGACAAGTCATTTTTGAAGACTTTGTAAATATATAAATATATTATACATTTTTAAAGGTTCATTTAGGCCTTTTAAGCAATTTTATAAACATGGATTTTCCCATTAGTCGTTGTTCAGACATTAATAAGCCGATCAATTTGCTCATTGGGTTTGGTTGTTTGTTGTAATGTTCTTTGCTGTTGTTGTAAGAAGTATAAGCATTGATTGAATGAGTGAGAAATCTGAGATTTTAGATGTATTTTATTAGTGTGTGCAGCAGTCTTTCTTCTATACGTATTTTAACATTCAATTTCTAACGTTGTGTTGGAATATCTGTTTTGTTGTTTGGTAATTTGGATCTGCTCTTGTTTTTAAAACATGACCTCAAGTTCAGGTGATGTTTGTTTACTGTCTAAAATCAAATGGCAATACTCCGGTTAAATTTTATGGCTGTCTTTCCGTTTTAATACATTTACAACTCTTGTTGTACAAATATCTGCGATAACTCCCAGCATGCAATATTTTGTCCTGTTTTTATTATTATACAATGTGACATTCCACTCATTTTTGTCAATTTACAACAATCTGTTTTGTTGCTAATTTTTCATTGTTTCAGGTGCTCAAGATGTCTATCTACATTTTTGATTCAGTTCTCTAATTTTTATTTATAATTCCTTCTAAACAGTGTGATTTTAATTTTTTTCTTAAGATTTATATTTCTAAACTTATTTTGTATTCATGGCTTACACATACACTTAAAAAATAATTACTAAATATATTTAGAGGAAACCTTATTGTTTCTCATATTTTAAAATGTGAACAATTATGATTTTACTTTGAGTAAAAAAGAAAGTATTATATAATTGTTTACACATCAGCAAAACTGAAGTTCAGCTTTGAATGTGCTTGCAGCAAACTCCAATCCAAAATGTCTTCTTACCTATTCACCTTTCATTAAAATAAGAAATGTAAAAATCATTTGGCATTTAAAAGCTTGTGTAACTAAACTTTTATTTCATTATTACACTTCTCATTATTAATCATACAGGCTTAGTATAGTAAGTCATGCATTATGTGTATTTAATGTCTTTGCTTTTGAGGTGTATCCATTAAAATAAATACTTGAGTGCCACTTTTACAATTATTCATGAAGCCAGTTTTTAGAATTCTATTATCACAAGTCTTTCATTTATTGTAGTCATATAGGAAATAATAAATTGCTGTATGGTTGAGGTATCCCTAAAACAATTGTAGTGTATTCCATGTTTGTAAGTCATGGATTTTTGCTGAGGTTTCAACTAGTTAACTAGCTGCAACAGCACAGTTAGTATTCTGTAATGGCTGTGTGCTATTGACAACGGTTATGCTTTAATGGGCGCTGCATATTGTATATAATGACATTCAGTAATATGGTTATTTGGGACACTTAAAGTTTCAGTTTTTTAAATAAACAGTCAAATCTGTAAAGGACAAACATTTATAAGTATAGAGTAAGAAACTTTGTTTTATATTTGTTCATGTTAAAATTAGTTTATGTAATGTGTCATAAAAATTCATCCATACTTTAAAAAAATGCTTATTCCGTTCAAAATGAAAGAATGCTTGCAGGGAGACATGGTATTAAAAGTGAATTTAGCTATTTTCCATTTTATTTTACTAAAAAAATTCAGTGCTATCTTTGCTAGGCGTAAGTCAAATTATGCTGCAGGTTTGAAAAAAAATGTACATTATTCTACATATTGTTCTTTAAAAATTGAATGTAGATAGAGGCATCATAATACTGTAAATATTTATAAGTATGAAACATTACACAGCCAGTTCAGTTTTTGTATATTTTCTGGTGAATTGCTCAGGATATTATTCTTTGTAAAATATCAAAAAATTCTTTTACTGTTGAACTTATTGAATACAGGGCATTAATTAAACAGCAGATTGAATTAATAGTTCAGTTCCGGGCTACTAAAATATTAATTTTGTGTTGTTCTGGTTTTGTAATTTCTGGCTTAGTTAATCCTACGTTATGTACCCATTATACAACTGTTATTAATTTGCTCATTTGTTTAACAATGGCAAATTTGATAGTTAAATTGCATTTTACTGTAAAAGTAGAATAAGTGTTTAAAGGAATCTGATATTTTACTGCCATGTCTCTCATTAACTATTTAATTTCAAAGCTTTACATCTATTTAAAACACAGCAACTAATAAACCACAAAGGAGTGTAGATACATTTTTTATCATCAAATCTCTATCCCTTCATTCTTCACTAATTTTTATTCTTTTGTTTTTAAATAAATTTATCTTTTGTTTTACAAAATCCTACAAGTACAAGTGTATTGAAAGTATTCTTCCCTTATTATTTATTCAGTCATTTATTAAGGGTCTTGTTTGTTATCACCTCGCTACCTATGATATAATTCTAAATAAAATTGCATAATTCCTTCCTGGTCAGGCCATAATGTTGCCAGAAAATTAAGTAAGTGTAGAATAAAACATAGAGAAATTAATAACTGCTATGTGTAGCTATCTTCTGTAGTATTTTCTTAAATTGTTAAAGGAAAAAGGAAATGCATACAAATATGATAAACACAAAGGTATTTAGAAAACTATGTTTTTCCGTTGATACTTTTATGTTTTTCAAATTTTTTGTTTGCTCCTTTTTTTTTTTTAGAATCTAGTCTTATGAATTCAGGCTACGCAGCATGTACCTCCTACAATTTTGATTTTGTGTAAAAATTACTTAATTTTTTTTATGTTCAGGCTTCCAGTTAAAAAAAAATTGGTTTATTAAAATACTGGTTTGAAGATCAAGTTATAAGAACAAAGTATTTGTTAGTCAAATACATGTACTTTATCAGAAGACATACAATTTGATTAACCTGTTTTATTTTAAAAACCACTGAGTAAGAACTTGGTAATGCAAGATGTGAAATAGTTTAATGTATTTCACTAAAGTTTTGAAGATTTAATGGGGCTCCAGGTTAAAAATGTTTCAGTAAAAGATAATTATTCTACTTTTACATTATAGAAAAAGCTAAAATGTTGAAATTATAGCAAAATTATTATAAAGAGGAGAATATATTAAAACAAATACTAATTATTTGTTGGAAAATTTGAAGCATAATTGAAACATGTATTTTAAAATTTGATGAGGTATTTGAAAACTCACACGTTTTAAATCTCTAATTGCCGAACCATGTACTTTTTAAATGTTAAAAGTTAAAGACCGCTTGCTAGGATTAAATTCTTAACCCTGAGCCTCACTGTAAAACAAACGAAAAACGTTTTCCTATTTGTAAACATTACTGGGTCTAGTTAAATGTTTAGCATTGAAGCTTTTTAATTTTTTTGTGTGTATGCTGCACAATAATGTAAAGAACATTGAAAAGATTAACTAACCTTTTATCTGACACTTACTTAATATTTACAACTCGCCCCTTATTTTTCTCCCAAAGTAGAAACTATGTTGAATAAATTTACTTGCATTTATTAAAAATATATAAGTGTTCGCTTCTGTGGACGAGGGATGTTCTTTTTTTAAATTATGAGGTGGCTTTAGTTTGTTTAGAAGTTTTGAATGTATAAGTTTGATTTATTTTTTCTGAGTTTTGAAACACCTCTTATTTAAAGTAATTTATTTTTGTCGGGATGGAATATTATCTTTCGCGAAATATTTAATACAGGTTTGATAAATACTAGTTCTTTTTTGTGTCATTTAGCTTTTTTTTACAGTCAATATTTTAAAGTAATCAATAAATATAGGAAAATAAAATAACTACACACCATTTGTTATATTAAAATATATGCACTAGCAGCTACAGTTAAATTTTCAAATTAACTTTGAAAAAGCTCTTGTAATTTTTTAGCAAAAGTAAAGGAATTTTTTTTTTTTACCACAAATGTAAATATTAAAATTAAGAACTAAATATAAAAGATAAACTAAGTCTTTTTTTTTTTTTTAAATTAATAAAGATTTGAAAACATTTTTTTTATAATTAAATTGAATAGAAACTTGTATGCATGCTGTCCTTGCTATGAATACATTTTAAAGTGTCTCCTAAAAAGACATCCTAAGTAGGCCTACTTATTTTTGTAAAAACAAATTTATATAGTTTATTGAAGGAAGCGATGCTGTGTTCTATAAAACAATTTATGCTGAATACTGATGCCGTTCATATGGTTCAATTCTTATAATAGAGCTGCAATACTGACACTCTTTCGATATTTAGGTTAGAAAAACTTGTAACTTAGTATGTATGTGATGTTGTGACTTGAAATACAATTTATTAATTGATAGTTGATTAATTAGCTGTTTTAAATATTTTACTACCATTTTAACAACTTGCTATTTCTTAACACTATTTTAGTGTAAATTTAGTGTATGCATGTGTAACCTGTTTTTATGGCTTCTGTGAAGCCATTGTGGTTAAAAGCCTCCCAAAAAATTAAATTACAACACTTTAGTGCATCGACCAACTTGACAATTATCTTTATCTCTATTCTTGTTATGGCTTTTTGTTTTCATGGCACTGTTTACTGGACCTGTGTAGACTAGATGAAAAATACTCATTGTAGAATATGATTCATTACATTAAATACAACAATGGCTCTTAAATCTGAGATCACCTTAAAGTTAACATTTAATAAATTTTATTATTTAGAGATTATTGGTTTTACTTTGGGTAATCCATGTTTAAGAGCTTTTGTAAACTGATAAATAAAAGAATTTTAACCAGCAATGGCAAGTATTTGTTGGTATTTGCTGTGGTAATTATTTGTACAGCATGGAACGCAGGGCTTCTGGGAAGTGTTGTGATTACAACCTTTATAGTGTCAACACACCTAGCCTGTTTTTAGTTGGATGGATACATTTTAGTTTGGTAGTTGACAAATGGCTGTTGACTTACACATTTCATTGTAGTAACCGGTTGTCAGCTTGCCTTTTCAATGGTCAGGTTTTCACATCTTATCTGTGGCAGCTAATTAAGTCTAGGTCAGGCCTGGTATCCATTACATGTTTAGGGTTTTGTTTTCATTTGGCAGCAGAAACAACTCTGTGATAACAACGCTTTACACTATTGTTAATATATACATGACAGGGATTGTTAACAAATATTTATATGGTTATTAATTGCAATGCTTATAAAATATATTGATGTACTTTACTTTGATACTATATTTTATTACTGTTTAAACCAATTGCATTTATATGATTTTAAAACATGCCTGTATTTATGCAAATGTTATTTGATGGGGAGTATCTGCAAAGCTATCAAATGATTTCAAACTTGGTGATTTACAATTTTTAAAGAAAACCTTGTCAGAACATGTTTCATCCTATTACCCTACCCCATTGCTCTTGTTCATTATTGCTCATTATAAAATGTTGATTTACATTAATAATTTACAGATAGTGGGACAAATGGCTTTGCAGGTATTGACACCCCAATAAAATGTCTGATCATGCATAACTGACAATGCATTTTTTCTTTCTCTTCCTCTGATAATTTTCCCTAGGCCTCATCTTGTATCAAGTTTGTTCTGCTGCCCAAATGGTTGGAGATGTATGCAGAAAGAGAGAACATTTTTTTATGTCCTTCCACCATCTTCAGTGTTGCTAATGTAGAATTTTTGTTGCTGTCAAGACTTATATTAGATATGAACTGTTGTCTATATACCTTTTTTTATAATCATCTGGGAAAGGGGGGGAAAAGTCCCAGGTTGGATTATTTTTAAAATTAAGTCAAGACAAGTTTGGATGCTGTGGATCAAGGGAGTTTCACAAGATAATGGATGCATGGATTCTACAGGCCAAGGTGGACAAGGTAAACAACTGAATTAAACTGGAATAATATCAAGGATTTTTATTTACTTTAAATGTGCTTTTAACTAACTTTTTAAGTCATTACATGTCTTGTCTTGTTTTTTTTTTTTTTTTTTGGTAAAAATTTGTAAATTAACTAGCTGAAGTTTGAAATGAAATAGTCTGTATACCATTAAAATCTATAAAAAAAAATACACTACATTTTTAAAAAATGGTATTTAAAAGAAGTAATTCTAATTCCCTTTCCCTCTTCCAATTTGGTTACATCCCATTTTGTCTGGCTTACTGTTTTTGTCTGTTTCATGTTAACTTTTCCAAATAAATGAAAATTTTTTTGAACAAAAAGTTGTTTATCAATTGTATTGGTTTTTTATTGCTATAGTTTTAAAAAAGTTTTGTTAATCTTTATCACCTTCTCTTAAATTAATCTTTTTTTTTAAGTAAGTTTAATCTTTAGAAAAAAACTACAAAATTCATTAAGCTATATAAAAAAAACCTTTAATTTTCAGATGAATAAGTTCTATGAAATAGACACAATAACAAACATGAGAAGAATCAAATATTTGTGACTTTGTAAGGCAACAACTGAAAATGTTCTAGTTACATCTGCACTCCTTTAGTTTATTAAATACACCAGCTTAAGGCGAAGTTTAATCAAATATATTATTGCTAATGGGGCTAAGCTCGTTACATATGTTAATATACTTATAATAGGGGGAAAATTAAAATTTGGTCTATGAAACGGGAAACAAATTTGTCTAACATTTTTAACAATATGCTTGCTAGCAGTAACGATATCTTTAAATTTTTACTTTTAATGTTCTGACAAATCACTAAAACAAAAACAATTTTGTATGATGTAAAATTAATATTTAAAGAAGTTTTCAGTCATCAAAATTTGGGTTAGTTGTATATAAATAAGTGTGACTGACCTAAAATAATAATAAAGAAACTGATTTTACTTTTAATAAAATATAATAAAGCCACCATCACCCCAGTTTTTTAAAAATCATTTGAAAGAAAAATATTCATGAGAAGTTAACCTCTGTGATCACATTGTTTTAAAAAATAAGTTGTTATAAAAACAATGATACAATTTTTAAAACTACAAAAAACAACGAACCCAAATGACAGTCAACCTTTGTTAAAATAAGAATCTTGATAGTTGAATATTCTAGAGTACCAGATAGCACCAACATTCAGATCTACTTTCCAAAAATGTCTAAAACAACATAGACAGATTTTATACATTACAACATCTATGTACTGGAAGAAAAACAATTATAAAATAAAAATGGCTACAAAATATATTTTTAAAAAGTGGTTATAAAATTAAAATGTAACAACTGTAGATTAACTATTTCATTAACCTCAATGTACATTTTAACAAATATTGACATCTATATATACACAAGGAGGAAAAGAAAAAAAAATGAAACTGCTACTCAGTCTTTCAGGATTACTATAGTTTCAAGTGTAATAATATTTTACAAAGGACAACAAATGAGTGGAAGGCTAAAAAATGTACAGCTCTATGAATGGCTTTACAGATACTACTGTAGCAATTTTTTTTAAAAAAAGGGGGGGCAATTAATGATTAAAATAAAATGGTCAACTTTAAACAACTGCTTTAATTTTAACAATTTGTGCTTATACCATTTCATTAAAATTAAATGGACAGAATTATCCAAAAAAAAACTGAGCTGCTTTTGGCTTTTTATTTTAAAAAATTACATCAACCTATCAGGTATATCATGAAATAGTTCTGGTAGGTTTGTTACTACAAAGGTCTACTAAATGAAATTTTCACTAAACTATTTAGGTTGAAAAAAATTGCAATACTTGCTTGCATTAACTTTAATCTTAGAAGTACAGATAACTAAGTTAGCACCTTTACACTAGCCTACACTTTCAGTAATACACAATTTAATTTATGTAATCATAAAAGTAATACACATAGGAGTGAAAACTTGTACCAATATTTTCTATGTAACGTTCTATTTAAAAAATTTCGAAGAAAATAAGGGTTTTTAGAGCACCTTAGCACTGAAATCTCTGCTTTATGTTCAAGACAAGCAATAAATGTGGAGAGTACAACTTTAAAAAATAAGGAAAAAAAATTATTATTTGAAAGCTTATATAATGATAGATTAGCAAACACTAAAATTTACTTGTGGAAAATACTTGTTTAATATCTAGGAACTTACTGATCTTTTTCTCACTTTTCATCTTCAGTCAGGTAATTTTTTAAAATTAAAAAACTGATTTGATGACAGAGGGAAGATAACCACCTCTGAGCTTCAAGACACATTTTAAATATATTTAGTTCTTTTCTTTAGAAGATAATCTTTTCACATAAATCTTTGAAATAAAAATAATGCCAAAATCAGTTTTTAATCACATCTCTAGCCAAATTCAATAACTAATTTGTACACAAACCTAAAGCATTGTATCATGTTTATTAATACAATCCAGTGAATTAATGAAACAACTAGCAGAATAAAAATCAGAATGAAGATAAAGATAACTCCTCATTATATTAATATTATAGTAGAAATATTTAGCTCTGGATATTGGAGACCTAGTCTTCACCGGGGCTTTAAAATCATCATTGAATTCTATTGAAATGGTTTATACATAATAAAACAAAATAACAATATTTTGTTGACCTAGGCTGATAAAAAATATCATTAAGAATTTACGATGAAGTTTATTTTCAACCAAAGTTTAGTTTATCTAAGCATGCCTGGACGACTTAATAGTTTGGGTGTTGCCTCCATGACTCTCACAAGCAAGTCATCAATATAGTTTTCCAGATCTTTGATGTACTGGTCCTTTCTAATCATTTGAGCCTTACACTGAATGACAACTCGAAATAGTTCCTGAAAAAATATTAAAGTATAATGTGTGATTTAAAATGAGGTTTGGGTGACTTAAATGATCATATTCATTATCAGATATGAGATACTAAAAATCTAGAAAAGATTTTCTCACAGAACTTCCCCTCCCTGAAAATTACACCATACAAAGTACACGTTTAAAAATAAGAAATTAGATTTATAAGAACTTAACAATAATATTCTTTCAATATATTTTTTATTTTTATTTTAGTGTGCGTAAAATGTGAAGTGCTACATTTACAATGAAAACTTTAAAAGTAGGATTTTAAAAAAAAAACAGCTCAAACCTCTTTTGACATGTTTTTAAAGACAGAGAGAAGATCCTCTGGGACCTCTGTCCTTGATGAGTCGCTTCTGTCTGACAAACTGTCGTCATACAAGCCACTAGTTGGATGGCTATCTAGCCCTTGTACAGTGTAGCGTCTGTTACCTGTGACCCACACATATTTTAATAGAATTTAAATATTGTAAACTAAAAATAGTTTTTTCACTGAAATCACAAAATCATAATGTGTATACTATTCTTTGCAAACATTTTTCCTACAAAGCTCTCCTTACAAAAGAAATGAGTATATAAAAACACCTTAATTTAAACATCTCTTCTTCTTCTTTATTAATTGTATTATTGAATACAATATCTTCCAATACAAGTAAGTATAGTTATGCGCCATATAGGCCACTGATTCAGATTTCAGCCTGCTTTTCTATAGATTTGCTTCTATAGCCTTTGTCTATAAGTACAAGGCAGTAGTTCTTTAATTTGGAGTTTTCTCTTTAAGATGGGTTGCTGTCTGCATCTATTGAGTCTCATCTGCCTAGGGTTTCAAACTAGAAAGGTTTCGCTTTAACTTAACAAGCCCTACCACGCTGACCCCTTTAAACAATTTAATAGCTTTACAATATTTATGGTTAAGAATGATTTAATAAGCAATTTCTGATCTAAAAGTAGCCTTCAGAATATACTGGACTAATTTATACCAACAGTTTAAAAACAAATTTTTAATTTACCTTGCCGTAATTGCCTCAGTCTATCTCTTTGGCCTCTGGACCTTTTTCTAACAACCAGCTCACCGTGGTTGTTTTCTTTGCTGTAAAACTGACTTGGGATTGGCACTTTCTTCTTCGTTCTTCCACGCTCAGACTGGTAATACAAGGCCCCGGAGTTAAAGGATCCTTCAGACCTGGACTTTTCCAGTTTAGATGACTCCGCGTCATTCACAGAGACTGGCCTGCCGCGAGTTTTAGTGCCGTTGTTTGTGGTTCCGTCAGTCGTGGTGATGCTGCTACCCTCTAAAGAATTACCATGGCTTGACGAGCGATCATCGAGAATTCCAGAATCTCTGGGATTAAAGTCCTGTTTGTCTGTAGATTTTCTTGACGAAAATGACAGACTCTCCCTACCATTGGCTAACCCAGGCCCATCCTTAGCCGCAAGTCTCCTGTTTCTAGGCCTTGGCATAGGCACGCTTTCAAGATCTGAAGAGGAAGAAGAAGCAGAGTTTTCTGGCTCAGTCCTTTCTCTGATACTCTCGTAGATTCCAGAACGTTCACTTCTGTGGCCTGTGTCGAAATAGCCAGAGAGGGGCTGAGTGGGAGAGCGAAAGGCGGAGTTAATGTGGAACTCTGACATGGCCCGCCGGTCACTAGATCCTAGCAAAGATGAATCATCTTTGGACGAAAGTCTAGGATCATAGGGTGGCGGCGGGGGCTGATGAAGGGGCTCAGCAAAACTGCGTCTGTTTCCGGGTAAGTTGTACATTGACTGGCTGTGAATTGGATTCACCCCTGTAACTGAGAAGATAAATTTAAAGACAACTTTAATGAAGCTTTCGAATAATACCAACTTCACTGCTCGTTTTCAAAGGACTTGCTGTTTCTAAAAAACTCGCACAAAGACTGATGTATAACTTGTGTCAAATACCAAAGACACTGTACCATATCTATCTCCATTGCTCTTAGTACTGCACACCTAATTCTTTATCTTTATTATACCTGATAATCCATAAATATTAAAATAAGTACTTATTTAGTGGAATTTTATTTATCACTGGTAAGCCTGGGACAAAAACCCACAATAAGTATAATACCGCGTTTACACTTGCGACATGTATACTATACATGTCTAGAAATAAAATTCTTCGCAATAAGTGAGTAGGCTCCCCTATTATCTTAGGACCTATAGCGAAGTTTTTTTTTCTAGAAATGTATAGTATACATATCGCAAGTGTAAACGCGGTATAAGAACACTTTTTAAAACTAATAAATAATTATTAAGGCTGATTATGGCTAAATAGTATTACTACTACATAGTACTATATAGTCTGGTCCTAAGGCCTAAACTAAACCATCCATAATTATTAATTAATTAATAAATAATCAATCATCCTAATTAATAGGCCCTAATAATAAATAATAAACACTAGCCACTGGTCAGTTATTTATAATAATATTTGTATAGATCTATACAAAAAGACTTGTTTACCTGCAGGGGGCATTCGGTTGTTGTTGACAGGTGTATTGCTGCCAACATTTTTATTGACGTTGTTGTTGTGGCCGCTGGAGGGGTGAGTGATGCCAACAGAGTACACTCCCATTTTGGGTCTATCCAGCGACATAGACTTGATATAAGCCGCAGACATACTATAGCTCCTTTGCAGTTGTTCCTGCTCAGAGCACAAAATAATTAAATGTAACACACACAGATTACGAAACCTTCGGTAACATATTTCAAATATGTTACACACACTGATTTAAAATTCTATATTGATATAATAATTAAATGTGATCCAAACATTGATTTGAAAGTATTGGGCAATTTGAGACTGTTGTACATGGCCAAGGGGAAGCTATTCAATTATTTAAATTCAGGTAGATTAGTGTCCCTTTGTAGATAAATTTTCAGTCCATAAATTAAAATTAAAATAGTACTAGTAGTAGCCTAAATTAAATAGATCTAGATCTAGATCACATTGACAAACCTTTATGCTTATAATTAGATCTACGCGAAAAATTCTCTGTTAAAATTAGTACTATGAAATAGTCAGAATTATTTGCTGCATAGAAATAATGTATTCCTTTAATAACAAAAAATATAATCTATACAAAATGATAATAGATTTTAATTAAACACTAAAGGAATGGATTATCTGAATATCAATTATTGTTTAAAATGAATAGGTTTTAAGTCTTTAAAAAACTTAAAATGCAAAGGGTAAAGATACTAGAAAAAAATAAATTTAAAACTGCAAAATTGCCAATCCACTCTCTAAGAGAGTAAAATGGGTAGGTTTAACTATAAAGTTTAAAATTTAACTACTAAAATACAGTTTTGCAAAGGATACATAGATCTAAATGATGATATAAATTTCATAAATATTACTAATTCCAAACTGCTAATTATTTCTTATTTAAGTATTTTTAAAAATAGATCTGAGTAGATGAACAACAATCATATTAAAACAGTGAGCTTCATGCAACAGTTGACAATGTTGATGATGATAGAAGCAAAATACTTCTAAACCACAAACCATCGTGATTAGCATTTGACAACAATCTAACTATTTAACCACCACTAAGAATCTTTTTATTTTTACTGTAAAAAAAATACATTAAATTCCCAACCCATGTTAAAAAGTTAACGACCCAGCACATCATTGTGTGGACTCTACCCTTAACCATTGTATTGATAGCTTCAGGTTCTGCTATGCATCTGTTAGACAACTAAAAGCATAGAAAAAGCCTCAATGTGGTGTATTGAAACTCTGGTTAGTACAAGAATATTATTTAAAGTATAGAGTATTGCGTTATAACTAATTGCACAAGCTATTTACCTGATGATTAACTTAACCAATTTTGGCATTAAATAGGATGTAACACATTGCATTTGTAGCACTAGCAGGGTTTAAAAATTATACAATAAAGTGGATCATGACGGAAAATGTTTATAATATAAATATAATGAATACAAATAATTTTTCTTTAATATTTAAAATTAATTTGAACCATTCCAGAATATATTTGTGCGTGAACGCTTGACATTAAATATTAAGGATTCTATCAACTCCTACACCTCCCCCCTCCCCAGCACACACACATATAATCAAGGTATTCCCCTAGTTGTTGTTGTATATTGAGATCCTGTGATAATAATAATAATAGCAATGATGTCATTGTTTATGTGGAAGGGGAGGGGATGGAATTCTGCAGCAGGTATTACGCTGCACACACACAAAAACCACAAGTAGAAACTACAAGCAATTTTAAAATGTTCAGTGTTGTAAATGTAATGTTTTGAAGAGGCTGATTTTTTAAGGTCAGCATTGTAAACATTGTTACTTTTTGTATGCAGTGCTGAAATAAACTTGAACTTGGCTTAGGGCTTAGTATGTGGGCTCAGTTGCTTTAGAATACTAGGACACAAGTGTCATAAAATCAAAGAAGGATAATTATTTTAAAAATCACATATAATTTAGTATATGATTCATGCTTGGCTTTTTTTAGGATAACTTAAAACTTAACAGCCAGTCCTAAAATAGCAATATATTAATCTAATTTAAATTTTAAAACGAGGGAGTGGCCAGATAAAATGTTGCAATGAAAAGCCTGCAATTTGAAGAGTAAAAAAAATGTAAAAAAACACATTCGTCCCCATTAGTCCATAAAAAGATTTGCTAAGCAAAAAGACAGAAAAAGCGCATGTTATGGTAGCTGTTTTGAGACATAGCTAGCCTACTAGTATGATTAAAACCATATCTACTGTATCCTGAAATAAATAAATTAGCTGAACACTAAGGCAGAAAAGTACAGGTAATAAAATAATAATAATATATTCTGAGTTTCTATTAGGCATTTCTTCAATGATGGGGGGGGGGGGGGGGGGGGGGGGCAATTGAGTCCTCTCTCCCATCCGCCCCCCCCCCCCTCCCCGAAGAATGATGTCTAATTGAAACACTAAGCCAATAAGCAAAAATCAAGATCCTGGGCTGAAGCGAAAAATCTTTTGGGACATCCACTGATTCAGGGTCAAAAGTTAAAAAAAAAGAGAACTTTTGATTACATATTAGGTATTTGTACACGTTGAGGGATCAAAACTTTCACAATAAAAACAGGAACACTCATGCTACATAAAATGTCTTGAACATATCGCCATTAAATATTTAACCCTCCTCCCCTTGATATGTATGACGTCATACACAGACGATCCCAAAAGTTGTTCTAGTTTCCCCAAGCACAGTCAACCACTTCCACCTGAAAACGAGGCTACACTGTCAACAAACCTAAAAATGACAAAAACGCAGACGGCATGCTGTCAGTTGGCCAGACGTGATGATCCATGAATTCCTTGCCTGCGCGGTCTCTGCACTGTTGTGGACAATATTCATCCAAAAAATGTAAACACCGCGTGATTTTAGGTTTCCGTCGTCTTGGGGCGATGAGGCGTTGACAGTGATAATTAAAACTTAACTTGTGAAATTTCCTTTGTTTCTGATTATTGTTTTAGATATTGACATAGGTCCTTATCTCTAATCTAGATTAGTCAAATTTTGCCAGGAAATCACATATAAATAATAGATAAGATAATTTTAATAAAAGTTTTGTTGTCGTTTAGTGTTATTTTACTTTGAAAGACCGCCTTTTGTTTGTTAGTTGAATAATTGAAGTGAAATGTATAACATGACCTTTAAGACAAGAGGGTGTATTAGAAAATAAAATAGGCTACTCTTCTTAAATGGATAATGTTAATAGTAAAAATAATAGAGTATTATTAATTTATATTATTGTTTAAATTTAAAAATAAAACATGACTATTTGCATCTATGAACAGGATCTTAGATCGGTCAAAAAAAAAAAGATTATAATCTTAATAAAACAAATGTAAAAATACACTTTTTAATAACATGTACTGAAAATAAGAAAACAAAACTATTTTTCTTTCTTTAATACAAAAATTTTGGTCGCGAAAATACAAGTAAGAGATCTCATTTAACGAAATCACTGCATTAGAAGTGGGTCAAAATTGAGGGACTATGTTAGCCACAAACCCACATTGTGAACTAAGCAAAAGCTTGTAAAAGGAATTCCAGCTTTAACTTTAACAGAAAGCTTGTATATAAAATCTGTATTCACAACAGATTTCGCACTTTTCCTAAATAAAAACATGAATCGATTCACGTATCAGACATTGCACTCGGCCGTGGTCTCCAGAACCCCAATTTACTAGTCATCCACTCATCTATAGCGTGGCTTCAGTCGACCAAAAAGCTAATGTAAAATCGACACCAAAAAACTGTTAGCCCCTAGTGCTACTCTGTTCGCAGTGTTGACGACAAGGTCACGTCTTTTTAAAAGAATCCTTTTGAGCCTAAAGGTCACACCATTCGAGTGGATGCGAAAAGAGCAAACTATTTCAAAAACGTCAAAAAATACAACCAAGCCAAGTATATTTCGTTTGGGTGCGGGGACCACTGACTATATCTCATTTGAACTATAATTATAGACTCTCCACAACAACAAAATTTGTGAATTTACGAATAGCCTTTACATTCTAGCAGAGTTTCTTCCAGGCATCTGTTCCGGGGGGGGGGGGGGCG